>NC_091958.1:34220656-34450656 GCF_031021105.1 Erythrolamprus reginae | reverse complement strand
GGAGAAGAGCAGCAAAGATCATTAGAAGACTGAAGACTAAGGCATATGAAGAATATTTACAGGAATTGGGTATGTCTAATCTAGTGAAAAAGGATGCAATGGCTCAGCAGTGAAGACACTGAGCTTATCAATTAGAAGGTCGGCAGGTTAGCGGTTCGAATCCCTGCCGCTGCATAACGGGGTGAGCTTCCATTACTTGTCAGAGCTTCTGCCAACCTAGCCGTTCGAAGGCATGTAAAAAATGCAAGTAGAAAACCAGGGACCACTTTGGTGGGAAGGTAACAGTGCTCCGTGAGCCTTTGGCATTGAGTCATGCCAGCCACATGATCAGGGATACATCTTCAGATAGTGTTCAGCTTTGAAATGGAGAAATGACTAGCAAGCATGTGCAGGGGAACCTTTAGCTTTAATCTGGTGAAAAGAAGGTCTTGGGGGAGGAACGACATGATACCGGAATTCCAGTACTTGAGGGGCTAGTGTAATGAAGAGGGGGTCAAATTATTCCCCAAAGCACCTGAGGGCAGGACCAGAAACAATGGATGGCAACTAATCAAGGAGAGAAGCAACCTGGAATTAAAGAGAAACTCCCTAACAGTCAGAACAATTAACCAGGGAAACAGCTTGCCACCAGCAGTTGTGTCTGCTCTAACACTGGAAGTTTTTAAGAAGAGATCAGACAGTCACTTTGAAATGATATAGGGCAGGAGTGTCAAAAAGAAACTTCCTAACAGTGAAAAAAATGGACCAGTGGAAGGGGTTGCCTTCAGAAGTTGTTCATCACTGAAGCCTTCTAAAAAGAGACCGGACATCCATTTGTCTGAAATAATGCAGGGTCCCTTGGACTAGAAGTCCTCCAAGTCCCTCCCAACTCTTATTCCATTACGATTCTGCATTTGAATGTTGCTCTTGAATGGATATACAGAAGATTTATATGTAATACTGGCTGAGTTTTGGAACACGGTTCTTGGAAATGAAACTTGTTATTGAAAAGCTAGCAACTCTTTGCATTTCCACATATATGTGTGAATAAACAGTGAATACAGATACAGTTTTCGGTTGTTATATCTCGTGTTAACATTGTTACATCCTGCTATAAGGCAGACATGAAAGACAATGGAATTGGAATCGAATCTAGCACATTAGATAAACTTCTGACAGGCACGGAAAATAAACGTGTATCCAAATTTTTCAATTATTTGTTACAATATAAAATAAGTGAAGAATTGTTAAAGGACCTATGATAGCCTGTGCCCAAAATATAGGACATAATATCCACTTGGCAGATTGGGAGCAGATATGGAACAGAAAACTTAAAATTATGAAAAGCAGTATCATAGAAAGAAAATTATTACAAAATGTATTATAGATGGTATTTGGCTCCAACACGATTGGCAAATGTATATCCAAATTTAAATCCTATTTGTTTCAGATAGTTTATATACTTCATGCAACCAATGTCTGATTTGAATAAACGTCTATTTATATTGACATGTAAATACTAATTATCTATTGTTCCAAACAATTACAGAATTACTTCCTCTTTCTTATCATATACACCTACTATACAATTAAAATGAAAAGTCGTAAATTCCAAACCATCTGCTATCTTGCAAGCTCCCCATTTCCTCTTTTCCCTCTGCCCTAATCCTATCCTCCACTGCATCTATCAACTTCTCCTTTTTACACTCTATATTCTGCTATTATCTCCCATTTTCTTTGGTTTTTTATGCATTTTTTCGTAAACATTGTAATAGATACTTGAATTTATAAAAGATTTAATATGATGTATATCAATTGAAGTTATGTTTATATTGTATACCTTCCCCTCATGGTTTTTCCCTCCCCACTTTCCTTATATTTAAAACTCAATAAACTATTTTTTTTTACAAAAAATCCTATTTGTTGGCAGTGCAAAAAAAAAAAAATTGGGCACCTTCTTCCACATGTGGTGGCTGTGCCCCAACACAAAAAGATTCTGGACTAAGATACGCAAATGGATGCAAGAAATCCAATAAATAAATAAATAAATAACCCAACTACAAATAGAATTTACACCAGAACTCCTTCTCTTAGGAATATTCAAGAATAACTACACCAAGATAATTAAGTATCTTCTACTTCATATCACCACGGCGGCTAGGATTACCTTTGCCTAATTCTGGAAAGATTCAGGAATCCCCCCCCAAAAGCACAATAATCAGTAAAATATATGAATGTGCTGAGATAGACAGGCTAACAATAGACTTGCAAGGCCAGAAAGACTCAGTATTTCAAAATATGGAATAGATGGTACCATTGGATCGAGCATAGAAAAACAAAAATGAAAAGAAAGAGCTAAAATAGAAGCATAACATGTAAATATGTATAAGTATTTTAGTTTTGCAACAACATATTAATATGGTGTGTTCAAATATATAAAATGTGATGAAGCTCAAAAGAAAAAAGATGCAATGATGTAACAATGCAGATTCACTTACTGTATTTCTTGTATTATTGTTTTTATTAAAAAAAGACTGGAAATTAATAAATTCTATTAAAAAAAACCATTGTTACATGCCTCAATATTTAGAACTTGCTTCCATGAAAGAGAAAAGGAAAGTTGGGTTGTAATCTAAATGTAACTACCCAAACCACAAAATACCAAGAGTACACTGGTTGTTTCTTTTAAAAACTTTAGGATTTATACTCTTTGAAGGCAGTTGGTCATTTGCATTCTTTTTAGTGACACTGCTGTTAAGTGTACCTTGTTTCCCCATTGACTTTGGCTTGTCAGAAGGTCACAAAAGATAATCAGATGACCCTGGGACACAGCAACGGCTTTAAATATGGATCAGTTGCCAAGCAATCTGAATTCTGAACGTGTGACCTTGGGGATTCTGCAATGGTCATGAGTGTGTAAAATAGTCACAATTCACTTTTATCAGTGCCACTGTAACTTTGAATGACCACAAACTGTTGTAAGTTGACAATTACCTGTGCAATCTTTTGATGTGTTCACATCGTTCACGTTTTCATAGCTCACTGATCGACAGTTTCGTCAAACCAATTTTCTGCATTTACAATCCATTTACTGAACATTTGAAATCGAGTCACACAACACACATAGCTAGGAGCTGGGTATCAATTTTGTAGAATAAAATCTTAAGAAAAACATTGAGCCACGACAGAAGAGACATATTTGGTGCTACTTATTTGATTCTACACCATTCTTATTCAGTTCCTATTTTGTTACATTACAAAGCCAGCAGAAGACTACTGAAGAACAGGGCTTTGTTCACACATTTCTCTGATGGGTTTTTTTCACTCATCCAAATAAAACACAATACAGAACAAACCAAGGTATTTTTTTTCCAATGATGAGTGTTTTACCATTGTCTTCTTCATTTTTGATGAGGGGAGGTCAAGAGAAGGTCTCTCCTATGCAATCTACAGCCTTAATGATCTCCCATACCAAGTGAAAGTTATGCTTATTGGTAAATGTTGTAAGAAACGTCAACAGATGGCCAATGATACATTTCCCATGTTTAAAACTGATTAAATCCTTAACCACAGACCTGAGGTCACGGTGACTGCAACAGTTGTCCAAAATGTTCAGAACACCCCTATTTTTAGAAATGGACCATTCCATCGAATTTATAAAATTGGTTAATTTGATCAAGAAATGAAAATTGTAACTATACCCAGTAAATTTAACAACGTCTCCCAGCTATTATTTTCATAGATTAAGAAAAATGTATGTGTGGTCATTATGATGAAATAGTATATCTGTGGTCAAGATCTATTAAGATATTCCTGAAGTGAGAGCCAATGGTAACAAGGTCAGTCAATGAATAGGCCTACCTACTAAATCAGCCAATGGGAGCCAAACACATCTGAGTCTGTGCAGAGCATCAAAACTAAAAGCTTAAGCTTAAGGTTGGGCATGGCTCATCCCACTCTGCTCTCTTCTCCACTTTGTACGCTCTCTCTCTGAACTCTGCTGAAATGAAACTAACTCTTCTCTGCTGTCTGCAACTGCAGGAAGAACTCTGCTTATGGCATTGTAAATTCATCTGTTACTATGTTTATAAAGAAGTTTATGAATCCAGATGAATCAGTCATTGGTTTGGAATTTTGCAACAAACTTTAATAAGATCAAGATTTATGGACAACATCTTCTGACAATATACTATTTATATCAGAGGTTGGCTTCACATAATTTACCTACTGGTTCGGCCAGCACTGAAAATGCGAACATGTGGCTTGCACACATGCATGCAGCTTAGAAAATGTGGCTAAATAGGACGACATAACACCAGGGCAGGTTGCTACTACAGTTCACCCAAACCAGTCCAAACCAGTTGAATCCCACCTCTGATTTATATCCAATAATAAAGGATTATTTTCCCCCTCCTAAGCAAAGAGATAAGTTTATCTGCTGTCATTGAATAAAACTGCCTCATTAATAAACAAGGGAGTCAAGATGATGTGTGACGTGTGGCTCTCTGTAGTATCATCCAGGGCCACTGTTAATATAGAAAGAAAAATGGCTGGAGGGGGGACATCTAGGGAGGGCGAAAGATTTGAAATAGACAGTGGTGACTGAAAGTACTTGGGGGAGGGAGAGAAAGACTCTTCCTAGGTGAAAGCCGCACATCAATAGTTCTTTCTCGTAATGTTTATTTTAAGATTAATCCCTCTTAAGAATGGTTTTAGTAATGTTTCTTTCTAGTGTCTATCATAGCCAAACAATTCTAACAAAATTATTTTAGCACCATCTTCTATTTGAGGAATAACTTTATGGCCATTGGGAAATAGGGGATCAGTGTTTGGATATATGCTTGCAATGACCTCACCTGCATTTCACAATGACATCACTTCAGAATATTCAGGAGTGGGGTTTTTTTTAGTTTTCATACAACTGTTTGTGCATCCTCTTTGTAGCCAATAATCCTTCAACATACATCCGTCTTTTGATCATTACAGAATACCTTTGATTCAAAATGCTCGCTTATAACAACTAGTACCTACGTTTTATTTATTTTAGATATTTGTATAATTTACAATCTACATGCCACTCACTTAAAAATTTCAGCGATGTGATGCAATTTTACACAGGAATGCACTGTTTCTCCCCCCCCACCCCTGAGAATTATATAACTTACTGCTGAAACTAGGTAAGACTGTGACACATTCCCAGCAGCATCGGCTATTTAAGCACATGCTCCAACCACCAACTCTCAATTTTAACAGGACTTGATCTCAACATAGTAATAAACTCCATGATGGCACAACCAAAAGCCAAGAAATGTGCAACAGCAGCCCTATCTGAGGATTTTTTTGAACCAAACAAACCATTGGGGAGGGAGAATAAGGAAGGGAGCAAAGTCTTGTTTTTTTAGGATGGGGGGAGGGAAGAGAATAATTTGCAATGGATTGAGCCAAAGAGCCATCGGGGAGGGAAATATAATTTAGCACAAGGGTCTCCAACCTTGGCAACTTTAAGCCTGGCGGACTGCAATTCCCAGAATTCCCCAGCCAGCATTGCAAAATGGACTGGTGGACTGCAACTCCCAGAATTCCCCAGCCAACTAGCTGGGGAATTCTGGGAGTTGCAGTCCACCAGACTTAAAGTTGTCAAGGTTGGAAACCCCTGACTTAGCAAACCTATTTAAGCTTAGAAAAAAAAGTTGGGGGGAGGACATTGAGAAACATCTAGAAAGCTGATAAATGCCACTTTGAATAAGTCCCTCTGGAGAATTAGCAGCATCACCCACGGAGAGACCTTGAAGAGGCAGAATTGGAGGCGAGAAGACCTCTTTTTCTTCTTGAAAAAGGAAGGACAATTTAAGCAGGGAGGGAAATCCCCTGCAAATTGCCCATAACGTGCCCCAATGTACCTGCGGGAGAGGGCGGGAAAAGAGGCGGGAGCACTGGAATCGGCGGATCCCCATTGGTCAAAGGGCCACCGGCCCCGCCTCTCGCTTCCCTCCTTTAAAAAAGCCCAGGAGCGGGACGCCGCTTCTCAACCCCTCAGACGGGCACTTACCACACGCAAGGAAGTCCGAGTGGTGGTGACGAGGTGGCGAGGACCGTGACGGTCTGGCCGGTCACTTTCTTTCCCTTCACTTGCCGGCCCTGCGTGGCGTCCCCTCTCTCGGTTCCTCTTTTCTCCTCAGTCACTCAATCAGTCGAGGCGCCAAGTCTCAAAAAGCCGGCGCGACGCCTTCCCCAAAGTCTCCCACACACACGGAGCCGAGTGCGGGCTGTCCCCCTGAGGGGAAGCGAGTGAGGATGGGGGGAGAGACAGCGCAAAAGGCGGCGCTCCCCAACCCGTCGAGTCTCTCCTCGCGGCGCGTGAAGCCCCCTCACACCTGAGGTTGGGCGGCAAAACTTCTCCGCCGGGGGGGAGGGGAGCTGTGGGCGAACCGCCTCGCGCTCGGGCGCGCGCACTCCTTCAGCTCGCCTTTTCTTCTGCAGCCGAAGCCGCGCGCGCCCCCGCCCGCGCCCAATCAGCCGGAGGCACAGCTGGGGCGGGGGGGAGGACGGAACGCAGGTGGCCCAAACCAAGTGTAATTTAAACCCAAATATATAAAAATAATAGCGAAAGCGGTAGGCGGGCGGGCGACTTTCCCTCCCCTCAGCGCGCACACGCGCGCGTGCCCTGCTGCCGCCCTCCCCCAAAAGAAAATCTCAGAACCGGCGGGAGAGAAAAAGGAGCGAAAAGGCGCCTCAGCTAGGCTGCTGCGCGCGCTCGCGCTTGGCCCCGCTGAGGGAAAGAATAACGCCGGCACTCGAGGCGCGACGAACAGCCCGGGCCAAGGGGAGGAATGCCGGCTGCCCTTCGTTCTCCCGTCTCCTGCGCTCGGGACGAGCGAGCGAGCGGCTTCGGGCAGCGCCGACTTGGGAGAAGGAGGGCGGGAGGGGAGCGCGGCTGCCGGCTTGTGGCGCTCCGCTCGGAGCCGCCGCTTGGAAGAGGGGAGGAGGTGACCTTCACGCGCGGAGGGGGGCGGTGGGGGCAGCGTGCAGAGAGAGCGAGCGGGGAGGCGGCGACGGCCCCATCCGGGACAAGCGCTGCTTCCAGACGAGCCCACGCTCCGAGGGGGAAAGGGAGAGGGTGGGTGGGTCCTCCCGTGGGAACCTCTCGCTTGTATGTCGCACACACCCCTCCCTGGGGGGAAATAAAGGAGGGATAGAGGCGCACCGTTTCTCCCCAACGAAGAGGTGGGGGTGTTTTCCCCAATCCTGGAGCGCCCATCATCCCCAGCCCACCGCAGCGCCCATCACCCCCAGCCTACTGCAGCGCCCATCATCCCCAGCCGACATCATCTCAAGCCAATGGGCTTGCTGTCACTGTGGTCCTTGAACTTCCCCCTCCCCTCGTTTCTTAGGATGATGGGCGGGTAGGGCGGCCAGAAAAAAGGTTGCGTTCTTTCCGAGAGGTGCCCTTTAGAAGGCTAAGTGGGAAAGTGAGGAAAGGGCAGAGATTTCCAACTCTCGGGTTTCCTTGGATGGCTGTGTGGGAAAGGGAAAGTGAGAAGGGGGCCGAGATTTTCCCGTTTCAGGTCCTCTTGGAAGGCTGCATGGGAAAGTGAAAGTGAGGAGGGGGCAGAGATTTCTCCCTCCTGGGTCCCCTTGGAAGGCTAAATGGGAAAAGGAAAGTTGTGGAGGGGAGCTGTATTTGCAAGACAGGTCTTAGGGCGGCTCAGCTCTCCCACCCACGCATCCCGGACTGAGTCGCCTACCCGGAGCGAAAGCAGCAGACGAGGTGTTTTCGCCTAGAGATCCTATTGTGCGAACCTTCTACATTAAGGGACTAAGTCACTAAGCCACCCGGGTTTGGCTGCATCTGCCGGGAGGAGAAGCCCGCGCCAGCGACATGGCAGGGGTGACAAAGAGAAGGAAACGGAGGGGCTCAGTTCAGGCAAGACCTCCCCCCCCAAAGGCCCTGGTGTGGTTTGCGTGACTGTGACTTCGCGTGCCATCCGCGCATGGTTGAGCAGCTGAAAGACGTTGCTTCTCCCATCTGGTTGTAAAGGAAAATGGCACATTGGCACTCTGAAGGTTGGGCTGTAGGAAAAAGGGCGATGTTCAGTAATGGGGTGCTTTCTGCTGCTCCATGAAATATTTCTGAGGTGTGAGGGCTTTCAGAAGTTTTAAGGAGCCTTAAAGAGCAAACCAGCCTTCTTAAACAACTGCCAGGGCTAGCTGTCCCAAGTGTCTCTTCCGCACCATGTGGCCAGAATTGATGAAGCTTCTTGGATGAGAAACAGAACCTCACCTCCCTCAAAAAGGGGGATGGGACATAGCCCAGTTGCCTCTCCCCCTTTCTTTCAAAAAGATGTGTTTTTTAAAAACGAACCTTGGAGACAACCATCACCTGAATGGCTGAGAATCTCTATAAACAGCCCCTTTTCCGAAAGAAGTTGAAGGCTTAACAGATTAACAGGAGACCTTACACCAGAGGTCTTCAAACTTGGGAACTTTAAGACTTGTGGACTTCAACTCCCAGAATTCTCCAGCCAGCATAGCTGGCTGGAGAATTCTAGGAATTAAAGTCCACAGGTCTTAAAGTTCCCAGGTTTGGAGACTTCTGCCTTACACCATTCTGACAAATGGCAGCCCAGTCTCTTCTTGAAAGCTTCCAGTGATGAAGTTCCCACAACTTCCCAAGGCAACTTCTGTTCCACTGCTCTGTCAGAAAATGTCTCCTTATTTCCAGGTTGAATCTCTCCTTGATCAGTTTCCATCCATTATTCCTTGTCTGGCCTTCAGGTGCTTTAGAAAATAGCTTGACCCCTTCTTCTCTGTGGCAGCCCCTCAAATATTGGAACACCGCCTGGTCCTTTTCTTCACTAAACTAACCATGGCCAGTTCCTGCAACCGTTCATTGTATGTTTTAGCCATTGTATGGTCCTGTCCAGGCTAGTAGCCACAAAAAAGATAAAAGAGAGATCTGTGTGGCCCCCAGAAGGAAGGTTTTGCCACTTCACTTCATCTCCAGTTTTTGAATGAAGAAATGGTGTCATCTAGGAGAAAGCCCTAGCTGTGCCAAGCCAAATGTTAAGACTCTGAAGATAAAACAATATAAATGAAAGCAAGATCTCCAAGGAAAATTTAAACAATAACTATGAACTGAAGAATAAGCCACTATTTTCACTAATCTGGACAGAAGTATAAATTTGAGCCTCCCACCACTAATTAGCAGGGATATAATATTGCTTCAGTTATCAGGATTTTTTTTCCTCCCTTTGCTTAGTTACAAAGTTATGAAATTATACTTTAATTGTGTAAATGCTCAGGTGCAATAATGATTATTCATCATGAAATATTTAAGTGACAAAGTAGGGAAAAATGGCTTTGCACTATAGAAAGTTTCCCTGTTTCAGCAATACCAAAACAAGCTCAGGGGCTAAAATCAGAGGAGGAGGAGGAGGACATCCAGTAGCCTTCTGAAAAAGCACCTTTGGGACAACCATATCCTGGCTGACAGAATCTCTACAAACTTTTAACCACAGTATACAATTTGGGATGAATGTCCTTTCAATGGAAACTTCAAGTGCTGCAAGGACTCTCTAAAAGGATGCAAATGACCAAATGACCATGTGTGCAAGGAATATAAATCCTTCCATTCCCCACTATACTGTCAAGACCTGAATAAGCTTCTTGGATGAGAAGCGAAACATCTTCAGAAGAGAAAACAAAAAAATCCAGTTGCCTCCAGAAAAAGCACCTTTGGGACAACCATGACTTGGATGACTGAGAATATTTACAGACTCCAATGATGGAATGCCCATAACTTTGAGGGCAACCTATTCAATTAATTAACTGTTCTCATTGTCAGGAAGTTTCTCCTTAGTTCCTAGTTAATTCAGAAGTCCTCAAAGCAAGAGAAAAGGGTGAGCTAGTGAGAATCCAGAGAAGTTTCCTGTGTGCTTGTCAACTCAAAAATTGTTAACCTTCTCATCACATTTCTTCAAAGTTGAACTCAAGCTTCCTATCTGCGAAGGACAACAGATTTTTCTTCCTTTGCAAAATACAGGTTACTAAACCTTCAAAATAGAGCCACATCTCCAATAATAATAATAATAATAATAATAATAATACATTAGCATGTATTAGCTGACTATGTGAAGGAGAGCAAAGAGTCAGCATTGATGGAGGTCAACAATAGAAAGGTTTTCAAGGTGAAGCAAACTAAGGACCAGTACAGAAAAACTGTAACTCAATGTCGTATGGACAGTTGGTGGAACAAAGCATTGCATGGCCAGTTCTTGGAGAAAATTGAAGGCAAAGTGGATAAAGAAAAGACCTGGTCATGGCTTACAAGTGGAACACTCAAAAAGGAGACAGAAGGACTTATACTGGCGGCACAAGAACAGGCCATTAGAACAAATGCTGTCAAAGCCAGAATTGAAAAATCAACAGATGATCCAAAGTGCAGACTCTGTAAAGAAACAGATGAAACAATCGATCACATACTCAGCTGCTGCAAAAAGATCGCACAGACTGACTACAAGCATAGACATGATGCTGTGGCACAGATGATCCATTGGAACTTGTGCCGGAACTACCATTTACCAGTGGCAAAGAACTGGTGGGATCATAAGCCCGAAAAAGTGGTTGAATATGAGCAAGCAAAACTACTGTGGGACTTACGACTTCAGACTGACCGAATTCTGAAGCATAACACACCAGACACCCTGATTGTGGAGAAAAAGAACGTATGAGTCATCGACATCGCACTCCCAAGGGACAGCAGAATTGAGGAGAAGCAGCTAGAGAAATTAGTGAAATACAAAGATCTAAAAATCAAGCTGCAACGACTCTGGCATTAGCCAGTGAAAGTGGTACCAGTGGTACTTGGCACACTGGGCGCAGTGCCAAAGGATCTCAGCGGACATTTGAAAACCATCGGAATTGACAAAATCTCCATCTGTCAATTGCAAAAGGCTGCTTTACTGGGATCGGCAAACATAATTCGCCGCTATATCACGCAGTCCTAGGTTCTTGGGAAGCGCCTAACTGGTGATGAAATACGAAATCCAGCATAGTGATCTCGTTTGCTGTATTGTATTGACATAATAATAATAATAATAATAATAATAATAATAATAATAATAACAACAACAACAATAACAACAACAATTTAGACTTGTATGCCGCCCCTCTCCAAAGACATTCGGGGCAGCTCACAACAACAAAAACAGTACAGTACAAATCTAATAATTAAAAACTATGACTAAAAACTCACTATCATTAAAAAAACAATCAATACAATACAGTCACAACCACACATAACTATTAATGGTCAGAAAAGAGGATACATTAATTGCCCCATGCCTGGCGACATAGATAGGTCTTTAGGGTCTTGTGGAAGGCGAGGAGGGTGGGGGCAGTTCGAATCTCTGGGGGGAGTTGATTCCAGAGGGCTGGGGCCTCCACAGAGAAAGCTGTTCTCCTAGGCCCCGCCAGATGACATTGTTTAGTCGACAGGACCTGGAGAAGGCCAAATCTCCATATGCTAATTCTCATCTACAGGGCTGCCAGCCTATTTCCAGATCTAATGCAAAGTGCCGGTTTCAATTTTTAGAGCCCTAAATGTCTTAGGATCAGGGTACCCAGAGATGCATCTCTCATACGTATCCATCCAGATCTTAAAGATCATTCGATGAGTTCTCTCGGTCCCCATTGAAGGATTTGGCTGGCATCGAAACCAACATCATTTTGGTACCATTTCCCCTGCCTTTCATTTGCATCTTAATGCATTTTAATTCATATTCTTTTAGTTGCTGAATGACTGTCATGCAACAGCTTAATTTATATGATGCTTCTATTTTGCATCTTACCATATAGGTTTTTTTTATCCCAATTGCATTTTTATTGTACCACTGTGAGGATGGGGCAATTAAACATTTGCAATAAATAAGTCCATTTTGAAACAAACTATGAATCCTAAGGACCTTCCCCTCTTGTTAGATAGCACAGATTGCACATTTTAAGCACAGTTTGAAAATGTGTTTGCCTCTAAAAAGGCTCTCAGCAATCTTTAAGGAAACCCCTTTCCTCCACCTGCAATTAAGAACTTTGTTTTTTCTGCCCCCCCCCCAACATTTAGTTAAAGCATCCTCCCTCACCTCCCCCATATATGAACCAATGAGGCTATAAAATGCACTCTCCTTGTTTTTCTTCTGGGTCACAGCTCAAAGATGCTCTGGTTTCTGAGAGTGCAATCCTTCTAAGGAGCATGATTGGGTATCCCCTCTGACCCTGCTCCATCATTTTTAGTACCTCACCAACCAGCAGGGAGAATACATCCACCCATGAAGCACAATTAAAGCTCCAGGCTTTTTCTGCCCCACTCACATCCTGGCACACAAAAATATACATTATCCACTACAGTGTTCCCTCGATTTTCGCAGGGGATGCGTTCCGAGACTGCCCGCGAAAGTCGAATTTCTGTGAAGTAGAGATGCGGAAGTAAATACACCATTTTTGGCTATGGACAATATCACAAGCCTTCCCTTAACACTTTAAACCCCTAAATTACCATTTCCCATTCCCTTAACAACCATTTACTCACCATTATTACTGGTACTCACCATTGAATAAGACACTTAGTGATCCTGATATTTATAAACATAATTATTTATTAACAATAATTATTTTTTTTGTTATTTATTTGCAAAAATTATTAGTTTGGTGATGATGTATGACATCATCGGGCGGGAAAAACCATGGTATAGAAAAAAACCTGCAAAGTATTTTTTTAATTAATATTTTTTGAAAAACCGTGGTATAGGCTATTCGCAAAGTTCGAACCCGCGAAAATCGAGGGAACACTGTATATAAACTCTATGTGTATGTACACACACAAACGTGCGCAGCTTTTCTAAAATTATACTTATTCAACCTCATTTAGTGATAGGAAAAACATATTCAGAACCCAGAAGGGAAAAAAAGAAAGCAAATTCAAAATTTTGCTACCGATACAGTGTACTTGACCAAAATTTTGCCAGCGGTACTGCATACCTGACCGTACCCATAAGAGCCCATCACTGGTTAGAGGTATCAAACTCACATCATGACAGCAGCGTCATGTGACATATCAGGACTTTTTCTCCCTTCGCTAAAGTTTCTAAAGTTGGTGTGGCCAGCACAGGCCAGGAGTTTGGCAGCCCTAGAATAAGTCCATGGAGCTGAAGCTGAGTAATACTGGGCAACCGTTAGAGCAGTGGTGCTCAACCTTCCTAATGCTGTGACCATTTAAAACAGTTCCTCTTGTTGTGGTGACCCCCAATCATAAAATAATAAAATTATTAGGAAACTCAGGGGTGAGCTCTAACTTACTTTGCTGCTGGTTTGCTTCCTCCTGTGCTGCGTGGCTGTGCCTCGTGGCTGCACATGTACTTTTAGTAAGACCATGCTCCATTTCAAATATTTATTTCAATATAAATATTCTTTCAAACAAGAAAGAATATTTATATCAAATTGAGTCAATTGTAATGTTGACAACTTACCATAAAAATATCCTATTGATTTTTTAGGGGTATCTATTTGTGTTAGATTGATATGTTTGATATGGTCAAACAACTAAATAAAGTTTATCTTCTGATCCTAGCATTTCCCAACCACTTCACTGATCACACTGCCTGGTCCCACAAGTCTCCTGATCTCACCTTCAGGATAATGGATACTCATAGATGTTACACATAGCAAGGGCAGGAAAGTGCTGGCTTAAGGTAAGAAATATTACTTTTCTTCAGTGCATTTGGGTCTTTTCCCTATGGATAAGTTGAAGTAGGTGCCATCCATCCTTCAGTCAGCAAAATGCAATATTGGCATCAAATCTGTGCCTCTATCTTACCTCTGCTCCCAGGTACTGACAATCACTTCTAAGGTAACAACAAGCTCATAAATTGTATCCATCTAGAATTTATCATTGGACAAAGCTGAAATAAGGCAAAAATGCAATTTTAGGATTGATACAGCTAACAGCAATTTAGGGTGGTGGGTTGTGCAAGAACCGAATACAACATTTATGGAGAATGTAGTAATTGGGAATTAAAACCAAGATATCTCTTCTACCCCAACATACTTTCTAGGAGCTATACAGTTACTTCAGTTACAAATTCCACATTGAAAATGAAATAGCGAATAGAATAGAATAGAATAGAATAGAATAGACTGGAATAATGGAGTGGAACAGAACGGAATGGAACAGAACAAAACACCCTCCGGAGTGCACAAAATAGGTGTTGATTGCTTACCTGAACACCTCTTCTCATACACTGAGCGGGTACAAAAGTCACGTGGTTGCTCAGTGTCCAATCCGCATAGGACCGAGCCTAGTATTTTAAAAGGGTGCTGGATCCGCCCCTTCCCCAGAATTCGCGAATCCGTAGACATAGGCTCAAAGGTGGTGGCTCGAATAATGCTCTACTCTCTTGATAGGAAGAAACAGGTTAAAAGGTATAACCATGGTTAGAAGGAAAATAGGGAGGGAAGTGACTGCTGTACCCGCTCAGCGTACGAGAAGAGGCGTTCAGGTAAGCAATCAACGTCTATTCTCTGTACTGAAAGAGCGGGTCCAGCAGTCACATGGGACATACCCAATAGATGAGTCCCTAGGGAGGGATTAGTTGGCTATCATGAGAGATAATGGATTGGAGGACTCTTCTGCCGAAGGCAGCATCCACTGAAGCGTAAGAGTCAATTTTGTAGTGCCTTATAAAAGAGTTTGGAGAGGCCCAAGTGGCTGCTTTGCAGACTTCCTCCAATAGAGCTTGAGTTGCCCATGCGGCAGATGTGGCTGCACTTCTTGTGGAATGTGTCATGATACCTCTTGGTATGCTGAGGGAAGCTGACTCATAAGCCTTTGAGATTGTTCCTCAGATCCAATGACCTAATACGGTTGAGGATGCCCTGGATCCCAGGGATCTGGGATGGTAGGCTACAAATAAGGCTTTAGACCTCTGAGCAGGTCTTGTCTGTTGGATATAGATTTGTAGAGCTCTGGTGAGGTCTAGGGTGTGCCATCTGAGCACAAAATGATAGTTCTGATTGGAACAGAATGAAGGCAACACAATGTCCTGGGATTTGTGAAACATGGAACTGACCTTTGGTAGAAAGGTGGGGTCCAGGTGCAGGACTACTTTGTCCGTATGGAACTGGAATAGATCCTGTTGAATGGAGAGGGCCGCCAGCTCTGAAATGCGTCGAGCAGACGTTATTGCCAGACGGTACCTGAAGGATGCTAACCTTAGGGGTTCGTATGGCGCTTGAATGAGGGAGTGCAGAACCCGTGGTAAGCCCCAGGACAGAGATCTGTGAACCGTGGGAGGCCTGAGGTTTGAGATGCCTCTTAGAAATTCTTGAATTTCTGGGAAGAAACAGAATGGTTGTCTGCGAGGCCCTGCCAGGACCGAAGATAAGGCCGCTAGATGACGACGAATGGTACTGGTTGAAAGGCCTTGATGAAAAACCTTTCATGAGGAAAGATGTGATTCTGTGAATGGGAATACACAGAGGTGATAGATCTTCCTGTGTGCACCACTGGTGAAACTTGGACCAGGTATGGTTGTAGATCCTGTTGGTAGAAACCCTTCTGGATTTGAGGATTACTTCTACAGCGTCCGGGTCATAACCCCAAAGGTCTAGGTCGCGCCGGATAACAGCCAAGCGGTGAGGTGGAACCACTCCAGGTCTGGATGGTGAGAGACCACCTGCTGCAACATATTCTCTGAAACGTGGAGTCACCAGGGATCCTGAATGGATAGATGTTGCAGGTCTGCAAACCAGGGCCGGCGAGGTCAGTGAGGAGCTATCAGAATCACCTGGGCCTTCTCGAGGATGATTTTGTGGATTACATCTGGGAGAATTGGTATTGGAGAAAAAGTGTAAAGCAGCACTTGAGGCCAAGGAGTTCTGAGTGCATTTGTTGCCTCCACTCCCAAGGATAGAAACCTGGAATAGAACTGAGGGAGTTGAGTGTTGGTCGCAATCGCAAATAGATCTAGCAATGGGTGACTGAATCTGAGGCAGATCTGTTGGAATAGGACCGGATGGAGGCTCCACTCTCCTGGATCCAGAGTTGACCGGGAGAGCCAGTCTGCCTGCACATTGAGAACTCCCGAGATGTGGTCATCCCATAAGGACTGAAGATGTCTCTCTGCCCAGAGACCCAGTTTCAGGGCTTCCTGCATCAGAGCCTTGGACCTGGTGCCCCCTTGTCTGCAGATATGGCTCTTTGAGGCCATATTGTCTGTGAGCTTAGTGAAGACTTGAGGAGCCGAGGACAGCCCAAAGGGCATGGCCCTATACTGGCAATGCTTGCCCTGGAAGGAAAAGCGAAGGAATTGCCTGTGGCCCTTAGCAATAGGGATGTGGAGGTAGGCTTCTGTAAGATCCAAGGAAACCATGAAGTCTCCAGGATGAATAGAGGCTAGGATGGATGAGAGGGAATGCATCTTAAATTTTCTATATTTAATGAATTGATTTAATTTCTTAAGGTCTAGAATGGCCCTCCATCCTCCAGAGGTCTTAGGGACCATGAAGAGGATGGAGTAGAAGCTGAGACCTCTTTGGGAAAAGGGAACTGGTTGGATAGCCCTGATGGACAACAGGTGTTGAATTGCTTCCTCCATTTGAAGATGAGATGAAGGAGATCTAGGAGATGGGCATGAGATGAAATGCTTAGGGGGCATGGAGATAAACTCTAACTGGAGTCCCCATTCCACAGTAGAAATAACCCGGAGTCCTTACAGGAACAGCGCCAGCTGGAAGCGAACCAAGCAAGACGCCCCCCAATGGGAGTAGAATGGAGATTACCATCTGGGCTTTCTAGAAGCTCTGGATGAGGAAGAACCTCTTTGAAAGCGGGATCCTCTGCCCCTGGTGTTCCTGTCTGCTTGGGAGCAAAAACGAGAGATATACTGACCTGAGTTCCTCTGGAAGGTGAACCCCTGATCTTGTTGATGATTAGGGCATTGAAAAAGCTGAGTTTTGATGGCCTTCTTGTTGGTGGGCCCCAAAACTTTCTTTTTGTCAACGGTCTTAGTGAGAAGGGGGGTCCAAGAGGTCACCAAATGAAAGGTCGTGCTTCAAAGGAGCCATGGCAAGCTGCATTTCTGCCTCACTTCCGCCCACCAGGGGCGAAGCCATAGAGGTCTTCTGGCTGTTGTTGAGGCCGCTACCGACTTTGCAGCAAATCTTGATTATTGCAAGGTAGCACCTGGATGGTCCCACTGTTTGAGCAGAGCATCTTTGAACAATTTGGGCATGGGGATGACCTCATTGCCTTCTTGTTTATTTATTTATTTATTATTTAGATTTATATGCCGCCCCTCTCTGCGGACTCGGGGCGTTCCTCCGCGTTCCTCCATAAAATATGGCAGGTTCTCCTCAGGTGGAGCTGTTGAAGGATCAGATGGTTTATCCTGACCAGCTAAGCCTGTGGCAACTCTTGCTTTGAATAAAAGAGATTTGAACAGTTGGAAAGGAAAGATTGCAGCAGGAGATGTAATCTTGATCTGTGGTTCCTCATCCTCTGACAGGCATTGGAAAGGGTCATCCTTGTCCTCTACGTCCACATCATCATTCTCATCCTGTGAGGAATCCAAGTCTTCTTGAACTGGAATTCAGTAGGTTGAGAAGGAATTCACGGGCCTAGGGGCGCATGAACGGGGACGAGAGTGAGAAGGCACATTGATAGCTGAGAGTTTGGCATCAATGGCTTGAGATAAAGCAGAATACATAGTTTGAAGCTCTGGAGGAAGGTTAGTAATAGTAACAAGTAGTGAGGGAGATGCCCTGGAGGCCTGGGATGGATCTGGCTCAGAGGGATCTTCCATCATAATATCTGGCTCCTCTGGACCTAAGCCCCATAGGTTACGTTGGGGTCTGTTTAGGTTTGGCTCATCCAGAGAAAGCATAGTGACACCAGAGGGAGGCAATTTTGAATCCTCTGGAGGATCAGAGGGGCTAACGTGCCCTTGGGTCTGCTCTCTTAAACGTTTAGCTGATCTCTCATGAATTTTTTGAAGAGCTTGGTCCTGTCTCTTCTCAGCCCTAATGGCTCTAGCCATTGGAGAGGCTCCCGAGGAAGAGGAGGAAGAGGCCTGGGGGATGGTGTCAATTTCATCGCCAGTAGGCCTAACCTCTCTGGGACCCTTAGAAGAAGTGCCTCTCTTGGGAAACAAAGTCATGGCCTGAACAAATTACAGGTACAAGACTTGAGCCAAAAAAGTGGGAGAAGCTATAAATGGGCACGTTCCCAAGAGGAAGGGGGCCCCAAGCTCCTAGGCCCAGGAGCATCTGCAGCTCAAAGACAATCTGGACGGTACCAGAGTTCGTGCCAGTGAGTACAGAGGGGCAAGCCTCACTAATTTTAAATAATAAACCAAGGCACACTGGTTTGGAGGCCTAGCCAGGGAGAAAAAGCCTGAGGATCTCACAGCCTACTCCAGGGCCACACGGTGGACTTAATGGCGTCAAACGGGACATGCGTGGGCAATCCACAAGTGTCAAAATTACTGGGCGCTGAGGGCCTCCGCGCCAAGAAATAAACCGCTCCACTGAATTTGCGGAAAGGAGAGGCAACTAAAGTCCAGGAGAGGAACAAGAGCACTTGTTAAAGTGTCCCACACCGCCGGAGGAAAAAGAGCCCCCCATTTTTCTATTTTTAGCTTGCCAGTAAAAAACCTCCTAGCCAAGTAGATTTATCATAAATGCAATATGGCAGCAGTGCGAGCAAGGCAATTGTGAAATTCGTGGCTATAGCTGCGCCGCGGCTTCTCCCTTTGGCACCGAGCCCAGTAAGGCTGGTGCGAGAAGGCAAGCTTTTAAGTAAGGCAATTGCAAATTTTACTTAGCTGACATCGAAGAAGGAAACGAAGAGGGAAGGTGTTATTGAGAGGAGCTGAGCCACCATATGTCCTGCCGATTGCAGGACCAAGCGAATTCTGGAGAAGGGGCGGATCCAGTACTCTTTTAAAAGACTTGGCTCGGTCCTATGAGGATTGGACAGCGAGCAACCATGTGACTGCTGGACCCGCTCTTTCAGTACGGAGAACAGCCCAACGGCAAACCAGAAGTACATTCCCTGAAGCATCCAGAGGGCAAGACAGCCTTTCCCAAGGCTGAAAATCATACGTGCTGGAGCTGACAGAGCAAAGTCTCATGTTCCTCTAATATGGTTCCATAATATGGTTCGCCATGATGGCCCTACACCTTCTCAGATAAATGGTTGTTCAGACTATTTTTGAAAGCCTCCAGTGATGGAGCAACAATAGCTTCTGGAGACAAACTATTCAATTGGTTGGTTGCTCACAAAGGTTAGGAAATTCCTCCTTAGTTCTAGGTTGCTTCTCTCCTTGGTTAGTTTCCACCCACTGTTTCTCATCTGAACTTATGGTGGCTTTAGAAAATTGTTTGACCCCCATTGTCTTTGTAGGAGCTCCTCAAATATTGGAATACCGCTATCACTTTATCCCTAGTCCTTCTTTTCCTTAGCATTGTGAAAAATAAAAAAAAGTAAGAGCCGGGGTGGCGCAGCAGGTAGAGTGCTGTACTGCAGGCCACTGAAGCTGACTGCTAGATCTGCAGGTCAGCAGTTCAAATCTCATCACCGGCTCAAGGTTGACTCAGCCTTCCATCCTTCCGAGGTGGGTAAAATGAGGACCCGGATTGTGGGGGCAATATGCTGGCTCTGTTAAAAAGTGCTATTGCTAACATGTTGTAAGCCGCCCTGAGTCTAAGGAGAAGGACGGCATAAAAATTGAATAAATAAATAAATAGCTGAATTCATGAATTCCACAAAACCATATTTGTCTGTCTGTTTTAACTCAAACATAATTACCAGTAACCAGAATACAAAGCATGCAAAGCCACAGATCGCAGTCTATTATTCCCCAGTTTTTTTGGTGAAGGACAGAATGATGTTCATAAAATTAGAGAGCAGCCCAGTCTGGAGAGCCTCTGAGGAACAAAAGGGAAGCAAGCTTTTAAATAATGAAGAAACTTTAGAAAGCTGGTGGCTTAGAAAATAAAGACTCTATTATTTCCTTAATGGAGGAGCATAATTCCTGTGATGCTAATTTAGGCTACACACATGTTACACAGGGATAACATTGATCATGGAAGTGCTATGCTGTTGGCATCTCTATGGCTATCTCCTTTTGTTCATTTGGTTCCAGAAAACAACCCATTTTTTTTTTTCAAACTCATACGCTGCTGAAATTTTTGAGAACCTATGAATTCACTTAGAAAGAATAGCAAAAAAGGGAGAAAATGATGCCAGGGTTTTTCAAAGAGGATTGCAAAATCCTGCCCTTGTGGATCAATCAGTGATTGACTGATTGATTTATTGATCAACTGATTTAATTTGCATGCTGCCTGACACAATAAACATAGGTAGTCATCAACTTATTCATTTAGTGGCTGTTTGAAGTTACAATGGCACTGGGGAAAAAACACTTATGGATGATTACATTTCTTGGGGTTTAGCTTCTTTGTGGTTGCTTTCCTAATTAATTAAAAGCAAAGAAATGAAACCAGGTTGTAGAGCTATTTTTTTCTACAAACTAAAACAAACCCCATGGTGTTCTGGTTTCTGGTAGAATTTTAGCTATTACAAATAACTTTTACTAAATGCAGTATTTCATAAACAAAGAAACTCCATCTTTATTCTCTTCCTTCCATATTCAAAATACACTTCATACTAGCACATTTCTTGTTCTCCTATTATCTCTCTTAATTACATTCCTTTTGCATTCCTCCCAGCCTCCTCAGTTCACCAAGATTTATGTACTCGCAGCATGATTCAAAAACAGCAGAAATGACTAGAATGAGTTTTCTTGCTTTGGAGCTGAACATGAACACCTTCCATTTTTATTTTACAACATTGAAACTCCACCCTTCTTCCCCACTGACCCCCTGATGTACCAAATACATCACTCCAGTATTTAACCCATTCCTCCCCTTAATATCTTCTTCCAAACACTTGTTCCTTACGTTTTTGGACCCTTCTGAATTTAGGATCGACCCAGTGAACGTCTGATTCTTTCTCACTAGATTCTGGACTCATAGCAACATCCTGTGGCTGGCCTCCCACGTGTTCTATGTCCTGTAACCCCAGGCCCACCCCTAATTCATAAACACTATCTGTATCAGAGTCCTCAAGTTCTTCATCATCCTCCAACTGACCAGGAGTATGTACAACACATGGAAACATAGTTATCTGTCAGCAGTTCTCCGGGGCAAGAGGAAGGAATTTTTACCTCCCCCACCAAAAAAGAGTCCTCAGAGAGGGGTGGCATATAATAAATAAAATACCAAGAATTAATGGGTGGACTTTGCTAATAACAAATGGCTGCCACTCAAATCCCTGAGAGGCACTGGGATAGGGAAATCTGGAAAGGGATCTTGAGAAGGCTCAATAATTTTTTTGTCTTCGCTATGGCCCCGTGGACACATAACAGCTAAGGCTTTCCTGAATAAAATTCAACTCAAGCAACAAGACAAGAGGACTTAGCCAAGTTGCATTTTCAACTTCGTAGTCTACTTTAAAACTTGGAGATTTACAAAGTGTCTCATCTAATTACACATCATGTCAAGCCCAACTTGGCTATTTTGAGATCAGCCGGTGTTGGCTAGAGGTTTTCACCTATCTATATTTGTGGGAATGTACTTACCTTCAGGGTCAAAGGGTGCAAATTGCTAGTCTATTGCTTTGTAGAATGGAGTATTTGCTGTCTCCAGTAATGAAATAGCATAGACATGGTTACACATTCTATATAGTTCATGGCTGATAATAAACAGCAACTCATCAATGCGTTAGGAGCACACTATAGAATCACGGCGTGTTTACACTGTGCTATTGTTTACTGAAAAAGATATAGTGATTTAATTCTTTTTTTTTTTTAAAGGCATGATTTAGAAGCTGCAATGAATATTATTCCCGCTACATACGGTAGACCAGGAAATCAAATGCTCAGGAAGGCAAAATCTACTTTTCTTGAGATTGATCATAACAACAGAATTTTGCACATTCGATTGTGCTGTACTCCACCACCCCTTTCTTATTCTCCTATAAATTAGGGAGATGTTTATTCCTCAGTGACTTCTGTAAGTGATCCCATTTTTCAGGCTTTAAAAAAATGTTTTCATCATCCTGTTGCCTAGGAAGCAGTTCCTGCATATCTCTATTAAGGTCATCTTCCTTGCATTCTAGAATATTGAATTAATACAATGTACTGGTAATGTACCATAAATCTTGCAGGGGCCTCGATAGGGCCAAATGGGTTGAGAACTAAACCCAAGCAAGATGGGGTTTCTGCTTGTCTATCAAGATTTCTATCAAGAATTCCCTGAGGGTGAGAACAATTAACCAATGGCATATTAGAATCTTGGAAGCCTGATAGTGTTTTACTTCCACCCATCGCCTTCTGCACGTTGAATCAGGAAAGTATTTGCCTGTGTCTCTTCCAAACACAATTTTATTTCTCAGGACTTAAACAATGATTCAGCCCCTTTGTTTATAAAGTACTTATTGGCTGTTATCTTCAAGGTCATCTCCCTTGAAGGTAACAGCCTCTTTAACTAAAGGGAAAGCAAGAGCAATGATGATTCTCCAACTTAAAAGTCTTCCTTGGTCATGTTAGATTACTTGCTGGGAAGATTATCCAGGATCAAATCTTGGCTGAAAGCACTGACCTGACATTATTATGGACACTTAAGTGAAGATTTCCATCTTCCCAGTTTTGTCAACAGTGCCAGACTGCATTTGACCTGTCCCATTGAAGAATTTAACACATTGTTTATTTGTTTATTTGTTTATTTGTTTATTCGTTTATTCGTTTATTTGTTTATTCATTTATTCGTTTATTCGTTTATTCGTTCATTCATTCAAGTATGTATTGGTGGTATACAAAGATATATCACTGTTATATACATGATATTGGTACTAATAAGAGGTAAACATTAGCAAAGGGACAGTAGGCACATTGGTGCACTTATTCACACCCCTTACTGACCTCTTAGGAATCGGGTGAAGTCTTAGGGTAAATTTTGGGGGGGTTGGTAATGAAGCTACAGCGTCAGGTAGTGAGTTCCAGGCATTTACTACTCGGTTGCTAAAGTCGTATTTTCTACAGTCTAGTTTGGAGCGGTTTACTTTGAGTTTATATCTATTGTGCGCTCGTGTATGATTGTGGCTGAAGTAGTCATTAATAGGAAAGACGTTGTAACAGATGATTTTATGGGCTGTGCTTAGGTCATGTTTAAGGCGATGTAGTTCTAAGCTTTCTAAGCCTAGGATTTCAAGTCTGGTTGCCTAGGGTATTCTGTTGCAAGTAGAGGAGTGGAGGGCTCTTCTTGTATAGTATCTCTGGATGCTTTCTAATGTATTTATGTCCAAAATATGGTGTAGATTCCAGACATTATGTAAAGAACTTCTTATTCCATTTTCTGAGGTTTACCAAAAATTAAGATAGGTAAAATGCACCATCCGGTAGGATTCATATATCATCTTGCATCATTGTTTGTTTTCGCTTTTGTTTGGTCTGAGCCATGATGAAGCTTGTATACTTTATAGCATAGCATAAGAATCTAAGCTTTAAGCTTTGCTGAAAATTATGACAAATTGTAGAGCCTGCTGAACTAACTAGCCAATTATGAATTATTCAATAAACTCCATATTGTTAAACAAAAAGCCTAAACTCAGTTTATAGATAGGTTCAGAGAAGATACAATTATTTATTTATTTATTGGATTTGTATGCCGCCCCTCTCCATTGTCTAAGTTATGAGTCCAACTAATTTTAACATGGTATATTAACATAATATATGATTAATGCTACATCTTTTCTATTCTGCTCTGTGGAGTGGAGAGTTGGTCTCTGACAGAAAGCCACTTTGAAGAGACTAGAAGCACTTGAAATGTGGATTTACAAGTGGCTGTTACATCTAAGCTGGGTTGACAAAATCAGAAATGAGGAGGTGATAAGCCACCTGAGAAAACCAAGGGAAATAATCAAAAACCATAAAAAAGCAAAAGTTATAATATTTTGGACATGTGATGTGACACCTGGAAAAGTACGCCATACTTTACATAATCCTCAAGAGGAAGATAGCAGTTTACAGATACTTGAGGGGTTGCCACGGTGAGGAGGGGGTCTCTTTATTCCCCAGGGCACCAGAGGGCCGGACGAGGAACAATGGTTGGAAGCTGACCAAGGAGAGATTCAACCTGGAAATAAGGAAGAACTTCCTGACGGTCAGAGCGATCAACCAATGGAACTGCCTGCCAGGGGAGGTGGTGAACTCCCCAACTCTGGACACCTTCAAGAGGAGATTGGACTTCCATTTGGCTGGGGTGCTGTAGGGTTTCCTGCTCAGGCACGGGGTTGGACTCGATGACCTAACGGTCCCTTTCAACTCTATTAATAAATAAATAAAAGACCAGGGGAGACTTGATAGCAGTCTTCCAATACAAGTCAACATGATGAACTTGTGGGTGTGGGAACAAGGGAATGAACTTTAAACTGGGTGGAGAAACCCTCGTAGCTTTAGATCCAGGTTTCTCCCAGATGTGCCAACATGGTTCTGCTAATAAATTGGAACTTTGAGGAATACTAATTTAATTTTCAATGGTATTTGGAAGCCTGACATGTTGTTGTTTTCACTCTGAACTCTATTACATTATGAGTAAAAAGAATCCACATTCTCCTTCTCTATCTATATCAAATCTGTGGGCTTACCTTTTCCAAGCCAATGAAAATACATTTATTGCTCTCAAAATACCAGCCTAAATTCACTATAAATGAGCAAGGGAGCATTCCAAATCACTTACAAATGAAATATGTTGCTTTAAATACTACCATAGTAAAACACTGGGAAGTCACTGATCTGTCAGTAAGTTGTTCAGAAAAAAAATTGAAACAAGCCAAAATAAAACTACTGCAGAAGTAGGTCACTTCAAACATGTTCAGGGAATTACTTAACCCACAATGGGGTTTTTTCCCCTTTTCTGTATTTTTTTAACAATTAATGTATTTGAGGGTTTCACTTTTATCATTCCCATGGCTTATTCTCCTTGAAGGAGAATTGCGATATGAAAACAGCACCTTAAATATTAACATCTTAAGTAATCACTGAAATATAAATAAGTAAGTAAGTGAATGAATGAATGAATGAATGAATGAATGAATACATAAATAAATAAATATCCTGGGATGTATCAAGAGGAGCATAGAATCTCGCTCATGAGAAGTAATTATTCCTCTCTACAATACTTTGGTATGACCACACCTAGAATACTGTGTTCAGTTCTGGGGGGCCCAATTTAAAAAGGACATTGATAAACTAGAGCAAGTTAAAATGAGAGTTACAAGGATGTTGAGTGGTCTGGAAACCATGTCCTATGAGGAATGGTTAAAGGATCTAGGGATGTTTAGTCTGCAAAGGAGAAGACTGAGAGGAGACTTGATAGCTGTTGACAAATATCTGAAGGTCTGTCACAGAGCAGAGGGATCAGCATTGTTCTCATTAGCACACGGAAGGACTAGAAACAATGGAATGAAACTGCAAGGTAGTAGATTTAGATTAGATATCAGAAAAAACTTTCTAACGGTAAGGGTGATAAACCAGTGGAACAGTTTGCCACAGGGGGTGGTGGGCTCACCTTCACTGGAGATCTTCACACAGAGACTGGACAGTCATCTTTCTGGGATGGTTTAGTGAATCCCGCATTGAGCAGGGGGTTGGACTCGATGACCCTGGAGGTCCCTTCCAACTCTATGATTCTATGATTCTTGAGTCACACAAATATCCTTATATTGATAAGCAATCACTTAATGACTATTTAAAGATATGATGGAATACCCAAAATAATAATAAAAATGACAATAATTTATTAGATTTATATGCTGCCCCTCTCCAAGATAGGTAATTCTCGACTAAACAACAGTTCATTTAATGACCATTCAAAGTTACAACAGCACTGAAAAAATGATTTATGATCATTTTCCACAATTATGATGGTTGCAGAATCCCCATTTGTCACGTGATCAAAATTCAGATGCTTGGCAGCTGACTTATATTTATGAGAGTCACAGTGTCCCCTTTTGTGATCTTCTGACAAGCAAAGTCAGTGGGGAAGCCTAATTCATTTAACAGCCATGTACTAACTAACAAAGACATTGAGACTCTAGAGAAAGTGCAGAAGAGAGCAACCAGAATGATTAGGGGACTGGAAACTATAACATACGATGAACTATTGCAGGAATTTAGCATGGCCAGACCGGCGAAGAGAAGGACCAGGGGAGATATGATAGCAGTCTTCCAACACTTGAGGGGCTGACCCAGAGAGGAGGGGGCCAGGCTGTTTTCCAAGGCACCAGAAAGACAGAAAAGGGATAATGGATGGAAGCTGACCAAGGAGAGATTCAACCTGGAAATAAGGAGGAATTTTCTGACGATGAGAGCGATCAACCAGTGGAACAGAAGTTGCCTGCAGAGGTTGTGAGCTCTCCAACACTTAAGACTTTCAAGGGGAGACTGGGCTACCATATGTCTGAAATGGTGCAAGAACTCCTGCTTGAATGGGGCTTTGGACTAGATGGCTACAAGGTCCCTTCCAACTCTAATAATCTGTAATCTAATCTGTAATTTAACAACTGCAATGATTCATTTAATATCTGTGGCAACAAAGGTTGTAAAAAAGGGCAAAACTCAGCTGTCTTGTTTGTCTCTCTTAACAAGACAAATGCTGGGCTCAATTACGGTCCTAAGTCAAGGACTCCCTGGACTTGTGATCTGGATTTGAAGTTCCTATGGCACACACGCACACACACCCTGGTGATGGTATTTCACATTGCCAGCATTAATTTATTTGCAACTATGCTGCAATCCTGTGAATGCTGTCTATAACATTATTGTGTTGGAAAGTAGCATTCCAGCTTCTGAGGAAAAGTACCAACTTTGGACAAGGGGTTGACTTAAGCACTGCCACGTTCCTGAACAATCTCGGTGTTCACTTAACTGCTGTGGGGCGAAAATGTCATAAAAATGAGCAAATAACATGGGTACCTTAATTTATTATTTATTTGATTATCTATCTGATTATCTATCTATCTATCTATCTATCTATCTATCTATCTATCTATCTATCTATCTATCTATCTATCTATCCATCCATCCATCCATCCATCCACCCACCCACCCACCCACCCACCCACCTACCTACCTACCTACCTACCTATCTACCTATCGAATTGAAAGGGACCTTGCAGGTCATCAAGTCCAAGCCCCTGCTTAAGCAGGAAATCCTACAGCACCCCAGCCAAATGACAGTCCAATCTCCTCTTCACAACCTCTGCTGGCAGGCTGTTCCACTGGTTGATCGCTCTGACTATCAGGAAGTTCTTCCTTAGAGGTTGAATCTCTCTTTGGTCAGCTTCCAGCCATTGTTTGTTTGTTTGTTTGTTTGTTTGTTTGTTTATTTGATTTGTATGCTGCCCCTCTCCGTGGACTGGGGGCAGCTAACAACGATAAAAACAGCATGTAGAAATCTAATACTAAAACAGCTAAAAATCCTTGTTATAAAACCAATCATACATACAAACATACCGTGCATAAATTGTACAAGCCTAGGGGGAAAGAAAATCTCAGTTCCCCCATGCCTGACAGTAGAGGTGGGTTTTGAGGAACTTACGAAAGGCAAGGAGGGTGGGGGCTATTCTAATCTCTGGGGGGAGTTGGTTCCAGAGGGCTGGGGCCGCCACAGAGAAGGCTCTTCCCCTGGGGCCCGCCAAACGACATTCTTTAGTTGATGGGAACCGGAGAAGGCCCACTCTGTGGAATCTAACTGGTCGCTGGGATTCGTGTGGCAGAAGGCGGTCTCGTAGATACCCTGGTCCGGTGCCATGAAGGGCTTTATAGGTCATAACCAACACTTTGAATTGTGACCGGAAACTGATCGGCAACCAATGCAGACTGCGGAGTGTTGGTGTGACATGGGCATATTTAGGGAAGCCCATGATTGCTCTCGCAGCTGCATTCTGCACGATCTGAAGTTTCCGAACACTTGTTCCTCGTCTGGCCCTCTGGTGCCCTGGAAAACAGCGTGACCCCCTCCTCTCTGTGGCAACCCCTCAAGCACCTGTAGACCGCTAGCATGTCCCCACTGGCCCTTCTTTTCTCTAGGCTAGCCATGCCCAGTTCCAGCAATCTATCTTCATAAGTCTTGGTTTCTAGTCCCCTAATCATTTTGGTTGCTCTTTTCTGCACCTTCTCCAGAGTTTCTATGTTTGTCCATCATGTTCGAAAAGGACCTTGACATTAAACAGGTTTTGGCCTGTCCAAGATGTGTTCGCAGGTGGCTTGTAAAGCCTATATGGACACAAAATGTTCTGTCATATGTTGGGCAGATATATGTGGGCACCATTGTCATAGCATTTGCAGCCCTGGCTTTGCAGAGTGCTCACTTCTCTTGAGCTATGAATGTTCTTCTGGCCTTAGATGTCTGGCAGCCTTGGTGGATTAGCAGGCACCATGTTGATTGATCTTGTGACAGGGTTTCCCAGGAGGGGGTGTCCATATCGAGGGACTTGAAAGAGGCTTTCAACATGTCTTTGTATCACTTCTTCTGTCCCCCATACGATCGCTTTCCTTTAGACAGCTCACCATAGAGTAACTGTTTAGGGATGCAATGGTCTGGCATCCATGCAACAGGGCCTGCCCAGCGTGTCTGGGCTTTCATCAGTAGGGTGGGAATTGATGGCAGGCCAGCTCTGGAGAGGACGTCTGTGTCCAGCACCTTGTCCTGCCACCGGATCCTTAGAATTCTACAGAGGTAGGTCATGTGGAAGTGGTTCAATTGCCTAGCGCAGGGGTAGGCAAAGTCGTCTCTTCTATGATTTGTGGACTTCAACTCCAAGAATTCCTGAGCTAGCATAATTGATGATGGAATTCTGGGAGTTGAAGCCCACAAGTAATAGAAGAGCCAACTTTGCCCACTCCTGGCCTAGCATGTCTCCTGTACCTTGATTTACAACCATCATAACACACAACAAAAATTCTAGACATCCTTGACAAATATTATGGTCATAAATCAAGGACAACATATACTGCTCAAAAAAAATAAAGGGAACACTCAAATAGCACATCCTAGATCTGAATGAATGAAATATTCCCATTAAATATTTCATTTGCACCACTGTTCCATTTGCACAACAGCAGGTGAAATTGACTATCAATCAGTGTGGCTACCTAAGCGGGCAGTTTGATTTCACAGAGGTTTGGTTTACTTGAAGTTATATTCTGCTTTTTAAGTCTTCCCTTTATTTTTTTGAGCAGGGTATGAAGCCTTGTACTGTGTAAAGTTCTTATGTAGGGCCAAATTCTAGAAGCGGAGCCCTCTTGGTTGCCAGAAGGAGAACTATGCAGTCTTTTAGTTAAAGAATTGATAAACAAATTTTGTTTTGATTTTGTTGCTATTTCTTTTTTCCTTTTCGGATTGCACTTTCAGACCTCCATAGCAATGTTTCTCAAACTCACCAATGTTAAGACAGATGGACTTCAGCTCCCAGAATTCCACTACCAGCACAATAGCTGGAGAATTCTGGGAACTGAAGTCCTCACAATTTAAAGTTGCTGAGGTGAGAAACATGGTTGTTACAGTGAACTAGGTTTCTTGACATCTGCTCCCAATTTTAAAGATGTGGGATTTCAGTGTTTAAGATCTGCAAGACTCTTACAACCAAATGAAAGAACAAACTGGTCTTGGATGGTTGAACGTAGAAAATAATGAATAGAACAGCAAACTACTTTTGGTCCCTCTGTCTTGAGAGCACAATAAATGCTGTGGAAATCATTATTGTAGTTTTGGTCTGCCATATACCAACCTTTATGCTGTCCTATACCCACCTAATGCTCCTCCTCTCCTTTCTGAATTTTGAGGATGTTTTTATATAATTGTTTTATATTTTTTAGTTTTTTACTGCATTTTTGACCTTGATGTATTTTCTGTGCTTTTTAACTGACTGTATCCCTCCTTCCTTCTGCTGATCTTTGACTGTAATAAGGATTTAATTTAAGTGTACATATACAATGGATTTGTTGCCAAAGGTTTATTTATTTGATTCATGCCCTGTCTTTCATTCAGAAGCTTGAGGCAACCTAAAATATCATTTTACTGTATATATCAATTTAGGAAATGCTAAATAATGATGGACTACACAAAGTCATGGATTAACAGCTATCCTAGACTACAAATCTTGATTAATATTGCATCCACACCAAAAGACAATGTGTTTTAAATGGTAGTTTCATAGAAATAACTCTTGCAGGGCATATGAAGCAGAAAAAATGACTTGGATTATCCATATTCAATATACCTTTCTCCAGTATAGTTTCAAGCTGCAGCTGCTATCTTGGCAAAATATGCAGCTTCTTTAAGAAGTTCCATACAGGTGCTATATAATGGCTGTTTTTAGTTGTTTTTGCTCTCATATCTATCTTTGCCAATATATACCAAACAACATGTTGAATTATTCTGGTCGGGGTCATCATTGTAGAGGAGTGTGAAGTTGGCCTTGATGAAGGAATTCAACAAATGCCTTCTTCACCAAATAACTTTCTTAATCTTGCTAACCAACAAGTACCAACTTAACCTGGATTAAAGAGGAGGCAATGAGGAAGAAGCTCAAGATTGATCGATCTTGATTCACTTTGGTATGTGTGTGTGTGAGAGAAAAAGGATATGTCAGTTTTCCAAGATTCTATCAATTAACAATAAAGTATAATTTGCAGTCAAACTTTCTAAAGTTAAGAAAAGTCTATATTCTATAGTGTTTTGAGGATCATGAGTCTTTTTTTGTTGTTTCTTGATGTAAGTTGAAAAGAGTCATTTGGAACTGAAGGGCCTATAAGCCAAAGTAACTAAAAATGATGACCTTCATTCTCAATATTTAAGAAAATATTGAACTCTGAAGAAATATGCCACCCTACCTCCTTTTGGATGATTTAGTTTTCGTCCTGCAGCTTTATTACACAAAGCAGACCCCTCTTGACTTTGCCAGCCATAACATTCTTATCAACTGATGAAATCCAAGTCATAGAAACATAGAAAATTGACGGCAGAAAAAAACCTCATGGTCCATCTAGTCTGCCCTTATACTATTTCCTGTGTTTTATCTTAGGATGGATATATGTTTATCCAAGTCATGTTTAATTGTGGTGATCTGAAAATATAAGCAATCAGAAGTCATATAGAGAAACCTGTTTTAAACAGGAACAAAAATATAATACCACTCTATAAAGCGTTAGTAAGGCCATACCTAGGGAACTCCATTCAGTTTTGGTCACCACACAATAAAAAAGATGCTGAGACTCTAGAAATAGTACAGAGACGAGCAAGAAAGATGATTAGGGGACTGGAGGCTAAAACATAAGATGAATGATTACAGGAACTGGGCATGGTTAGTCTAGTAAAGAGAAGGATCAGGGGAGACATGATAGACAAATAGTGTGCCAACATTTGAGGTGCTGCCACAGAGAGGAAGGAGTCAAGCTATTCTCCAAAGCATCCAAAGGCCAAATAAGGAATAATGGATAGAAACTGATCAAGAAGAGATTCAAACTGGAAATAAGGGGAAAATTTCTGACAATGAGAGCAATCAACCAATGGAACAATGTCGGCAGTTGTGGGAGCTTCATCACTGGAAGCTTTCAAGAAGAAACTGGACCACCTTTTGTCAGAAATGGTATAGGACAGTGATGGCAAACCTTTTTTCCCTCAGGTGCAAAAGAGCATGCACAAATGCTATCATGCATGTGCGAGTGCCCACACCCATAATTCAATGCCTGGGGAGGACAAAAACTGCTTCTCCACCCAGTGTAAGCCCTTTGGAAGCTGGAAACTGCCTGCTTCCCAACTTCTGGTGGACCCAATAGGCTCGTGTTTTGCCCTCCCCAGATGCCAGGGAATGGGGGGGGGCATTTTTACACTCCCCCGGGTCCAAATGCCCTCCCAGAGCCTCTGTGTGAGCCAAAAATCAGCTGGCTGGCACACACATTCACACTGGAGCTGAGCTAGGGCAAAGGCTTCCCTGGAGCCAGGGGAGTGTAACAATGCCCCTCCATTCCCCCAATAGGCTCTCTGGAAGCCAAAAATTAATTAATTAATTAATTAATTAATTAATTAATTAATTAATTAATTAATTAATCATTCATTCATTCATTCATTCATTCATTCATTCATTCATTCATTCATTTATTTATTTATTGGATTTGTATGCCGCCCCTCTCCGTAGACTCGTGGCGGCTAACAACAGTGGTAAAAACAACATGCGACAATCCAATACTAAAACAGCTAAAAACCCTTATTTTAAAACCAATCTTACATTCAAACACACCATACATAAATTGTAAAATGCCCTCCCAGAGCCTCTGTGTGAGCCAAAAATCAGCTGGCTGGCACACACATCCACACTGGAGCTGAGCTAGGGCAACGGCTTGTGTGCGGGCAGATATGGCTTTGCGTGCCACATGTGGCACCCGTGCCATAGGTTCGCCATCACTGGAATAGGTTCTCTATCTTGGGCAGTGGTGGGGGAGTTGGACTAGATGACCTGCAGAGTCCCTTCCAACTATGTTAATTTGTTAATAAAGCCTATAGTTAAGAATAGAGCAAACCAAGTTGTATTTTAAAATATGTATTGATATTAGAATGCTGGCTATGTTTTTTTTTAATGAGCTTCTGAGTATTTTTAATAATAAACACATTTCCCACTCCACTAAAATTACTGGAGCCAAAAAGCCTGAGAATCTTAATAACATAAGCTTTTGGGTTGTTTTGTAAGAACATTGTAAATACATGTTTGCTAATGCAGAGGTTGGCAAATTTCAAGCTTCTGGAGTTTACTTGTTGTTGTTTTTTAAATTAGAATCTAGAGGATTACTAGGAAGAGGTAGGTGCAAATTGGTACGGAATTACAGAATAGAATATCTCCAAATGCTTCTTCAATTCAGTAATTTGCTTTCTTATCAGAACTAAGTTAAATCCTTTTGCACAAGCATCTTAAGCTGGAATGCCTGAGAAATTTCATTTAAAAAAATATTTTAACACTACAAATATTCTCAAGCCACACTTTCAAAAATCTACAAGACCAACAAGATGCATATATGCAAATATGTCAGAAATCTGTGGCTTGGCTCCAAAGTGGAAAAAATAATAAAGCATCTAACTGGTATGGAAAAATATATTGAACAACAAATGCATGTGTTAATGCAAAGTACACAGAAAAATGGTTTCATTGATAGGATTTGATTGGATAGTATAAGATAGGATAGGACAGATGTCCAGCCTTGACAACTATAAAAGCTGTGGATTTCAACTCCCAGAATTCCTCATGAATTTCTCATTCAATATTAGGCATTTCTTGCCTGGGGGTGGGGAAAGTACAGAATTGGACTCTGAATTCCAAAAAACACATTCTCTTTTGATCCAGTTGACTGTTTCCAAAAGCCACAATAAATACATCTGATTCATGGATGATAGAGTTTAGCTTATTATGAAAGTTAGATCAAAATATAAAATGTATATTGAACATAACAGATAGACAATGGTAAATATCCATAGTTGTTTTGTTTTGTTTTTTAAATGGAAGATTGTTGCACTCTTAGAAAAAATCCTTATTAAAGGGAGGCTTCTTTCTATTCCAAGAGAATTCTAACTGTTAGTGAAATCTAAGAACTAAGGTGTCAGTCTAAAATTTAAAGTTTTGTTGGTGGTAGTAGCTCATAATCTGTGCACAATGTTTACGAGAATTGTAGGGCTGCCTGATATTTCTTGGAAGTCTTCACACTCTCCTTGCAATTATATAACTGTGTGTGATCCGGTAGGTAAATGGCACCAATATAGATGAAGACACAGATTGTTGGGGGCAATATACAAATAAGCCTCCCTGAGAGTGCTGTAAAGCACTGTGGGGCAGTATATAAGCCTTAATACTATAGATAAATAATAGATAGATAGATTAGATAGATAGATAGATAGATAGATAGATAGATAGATAGATAGATAGATAGATAGATAGATAGATGATAGACAGACAGACAGACAGACAGACAGATGAGACAGACAGACAGACAGGCAGAAAAAACAAATGAGGCTACAAATTATGCTGAACTACACTGCTCAAAAAAATAAAGGGAGCACTTAAATAACACAATATAACTCCAAGTAAATCAAACTTCTGTGAAGTCACACTGTCCACTTAGGAAGCAACACCGATTGACAATCAATTTTACCTGCTGTTGTGCACATTCAACTTTGTACAGAACAAATTATTCAATGAGAATATTTCATTCATTCAGATCTAGGATGTGTTATTTGAGTGTTCACCCCCCCCTTTTTTTGAGCAGAATATAATGAGGTTTGGATAATCATAGTTTAGCATCTTGTAACAAACCAGCCAATAGCAGTTTATTCAATAATCCATCTGAAATAAAAGGTAATTTAGTCAGTAAAATAGCAGAATAACAGAGTTGGAAGGGACCTTGAAGGTCTTCTAACAGTATGAATCAATAAAAGAATTAGGTCCTTTGGTGTAGAAAGACATTAAAAGGCCCTATCAAAATAAATTTTGAGCCGATGCATTTCAGCTTCCTCCAATTTAGTCCCAAACCCATGTCTGAGAATACAACTCCCAGAATTCCCAGCTCAAATCCCCAAATATCAAAACATTTAAACCTGCTACTCAGGGGTGGGCCCGGACAGGGGGGACAGACGGACACAGTGGGATAGCGAAAATGGAGCTCCACCCAATTTGCACTGAAAGATGCTGAAAGAAAATGCAGGGCGTCCTGCATAAGCCACACCCACAGTGTGGTAGTAAAACTTTTGGTAGCCTTTCACTGCTGCTACTATTGTACTAACAACATACCAAAGTTTGAGGCAGCAGCTATGAAATGTTTAAGCTTTAAGAAACCCTCCATCCCCACCTCTCTCAGCCAGGCGCAATAGCCAATGACAAAGGAGTCACCTTGGTGGGTTTTTATTACAGACTAAGGAGGCTCCAGCCTATTCTGTTTATTCAGCCATTCATTTCCACCACTGAGAAAAAGAGCTTTGGAAAATTAAAGGGAGCTGAAACTGTATCGCCACCATAGAGAGCTCAGAGTGAAGTGAGAAGTGATGTCAGATCAGGCACCCTTCTTTCAGGCTCCAAACTAATTGAGATGAAAGTCATCCAAAATGCATTTAGACTGGATCAGGTTTAATTTCGAGAGAGACACAGAACTGTGCCTTACATCAGCAATTCTTAGAATCTTAGTGTGGAGGTGATCAGAGCTGGTACAGAGAGAAACCTCTCCTGCATTTATTCTTCTGTGTACAGTCAAATCTATTTCTAAAATTTCTTTCAAAGTTGACGAGAACAAAAGGAAATTAGGTCACAGATGCTTAAATGTGTTGGTGACGGTAGATATTTACCAATGTCTAAGGATGTTGGGGGTGAGAAAAAATAATCTGTTGGCCTGAGGGATGGATGGATGGATAGATGGGAGGGAGAGAGAGAGATGGATAAACAGATGATAGGTAACAGATGGATAGATAGAAGAGGGAGAGAGAGAGATGAGAGAGAGATGAAACAGAGGGGGGAAAGAGAGAGATAAACAAATGATGGATCGATAGATGACAGATGGATGGATAGATAGATGGATGGATAGATAGGGGTGGGTGGATGGATGGATGGATGGATAGGTAGGTAGGTATATAGGTAGGTAGGTAGGTAGGTAGAAGAGAGAGATGAGAGAGAGAGAGAGAGGAAAGAGAGAAATTGATTAACATGACAGATAGCTAGATGATAGAGATAGCTAGATAGATGAGAGATAAATGATAGATGATAAAGAGGGGAAGAGAGAGAGAGAGATGGATAAACAAATGAGATGGATAAATGATAGAAGATAGATAGACAGACAGACAGACAGATAATAGAGAGAGATATGAGAGAGGACAGAGAGAGAGAGAGAGAGAGATGGATGGATGGATAAACAGATGATGATAGATGACAGATAGATAGAAGATAGATGAGAGATCACACATACACACACACACAAACACATAGAGAGAGAGAGAAACTTTGATTGATAGATACTGCAGTGGGAAGTCTTCAGCAGGAGTATGGTTTCATTCTCGCTTATAATTAAGAAAAGTCTGGGGCTATAGACAGATGGATATAGGGCTCTGTTTGGAGAGTCAAGATTTACTGTAGTATCTACCATGACTGCCCATATTTTTCTACAATATCATGCTTATAGTTTTCACCCAACTATATCAGAGAGAGCACCCATCAACTGAGCTTCAGTGGAAGGTATCCTTGTTTGATAAAATATTTGTGGTAGACCTGAGTGAAGGAAGTCTATTCCACCTCGAAGCCTTTCTACCATCTGATCCATCATCTGGACAAAACTACCCAAAGCTTCAAGACGAAGCTCCTGAAACAGAAATCTCAGAGCAGACTTATTTGGTTTTACCACTTGCTTTACAACTTTCAGCATCTGGACTGAAGAGGAGCTACTACCACTCTCTTCCACCCCTTTGAAGAGGAGTGGCATTTCAGTTTGATTCTTTGATCAGAGCTCTATCAAATCAAAGGTCCTCTTCAAAACTCTGCCAGCCCTATTCATTATGTAGAGTGGAGAAAGAGGAGATTCTTCATACAAGGATCCAAACTATGACATTTTTTTCAATTATGGTTGGCAATAAGCCATTTAAGCTTTAACTCTCAGCTTCAGAAGTCTCTCCTCCCCTTGCTTTTCAGTTAAATAGGCAGTGCTGTGGCTCATGGTTTCTTAAAATCCACATAATTAACCACTGGTGAATGTGCAGTAGATGCTAATCTCTGTGCTTGAAAGCTCAGCTAAGAAGAGTCAGTCAGACCCAGTTAAATCATGGATGAATGGCCAACACAAAGTCCAAGGGCTGAAATATGGAATGGAAGGAAGGAAGGAAAGGAAGGAAAGAAAGAAAGAAAGAAAGATCAGAAGAAGGCAAGCCAGTGTCTTTTCTGAACTGTTGCCAAACAAGCTGCATAAATATATCCGTGGAGACACCGTGAGTTGAGCTGAACTCAACTGAATGGTGTACAAGTCTAATAAATTATTATTAATTAAATTATTAACTCAGCGTTGGCCAATTAAAGTTTGTTTTCATTTCATGACGTTAAAAAATGTTTCATATATTATAAGATATGAATTTTAGCCTCAGTCGGGCTCTTCTTTTTAACAAAGAGATCACAGGATTAAGAAAAGACAGAAAGAAGGATGATGAGGATGATGATGACAATGATACCATCAGCATCATCTATTTACAAGTGTTGGTGGAGTCCCCCAAGGTCTCCTGACGTGGGCTTCTTCGTTTTATTTCATTTATTTTAATACCCATGGATGACAATCACCAGCTCAAAATCACCCAGTCAGTTTCTTTGGCAGATGGTGGGTTTGTATCTAAGCTCTAAGTATAACACCACAGGCTGACTCTTAGATTTCTCAAGTAAAAATTAAAAAGCTTTTCAGATTGTCCCAGGTCAAACCTAACTGCTTTATGACTCAAGAAAATGGACTCTGAATCAAATCTTCTGGTCTGTGCACACCCCGAATATTAAAGCGCTGGGCTATAGCATTAGCAACATTTCAGCCATTAGTTTTATAACAGTGCTCAAGGAAAAATCTGCCATCTATTATTCTGTCCAAAATGCAAAGGTCAAATGTTATTAATTAACACTGCCACACATTTCGCTGGAGCTAAATTGTTGTTCTTAAATAGCTCCTTGATTGAGAACTGATGCCTCATTAATCTTAAAATGTAGCAACTCGAGAATATCAGTAAAGTCAAACTGAATTATGACTGATGTTATGAAGACTTGGCAGCTTTGGTTCACTCATTAGAATCTTCAGTGACACAGCTTTAAAATTACAGAAAGGGAAGCAGAATTTTCCACGTCGCACAGGTCCTGTACCACGATGAGTTTAAAGCTGGATTTATAATAAATTAGTCGTCTCTGGGAAGCTTGCAATTTTCTGAGAAGGATTTTGTTTTTTTAAATTCCAGAGAAATATCAGTATTCTCAACAGGAACGAACCCAGGATACAGTAAGATAAAGCAGCCAGCTTTATGTTTAAGATGATTAAAGGCCTGGAGTTTAAAACATATGAAAACAGTTGCAAGATTTGGGTATGGCTAGTCTGGAGCAGGGGTGTCAAACTCAAGACCTGGGGGCTGGATCCGACCTGCGGGATGCATAGATCTGGCCTAGGGGATGCCCAGGAATCAGCGAAGGACTGGCCCAGACTGCCAGTGAAAATGGAGTTTAGGAGGGCTTCACATGGCCCAAAACATAAGGTGACCAGACATCATGCTTTTTAGGAATTTTTCCCATGTACTGCATTGTTTTTAAAAAGTCCCGCTTTTTTCAGGCGGCCAGTTTGCAGAAGCACACTCGCTCATTCCGGCTCTGCACCGCCCCACCGCCACCACCACGATGCCCCTCACCTGTCCAAACCTCCTGCTGCTGGGCTTGCTGCAAGCTGGCAAGCCAACCCAAGTCACTTCCGCGTCCCAAACCGATGGGCCAAACCTGTCCTGACGCTGCGGGACCCACAACTCCCGTTGCAGTCTCCCTCCAGCCCTCCAGCAACGCCTACAAGACAGAGGCCCTGTGGAAGTCGTTGAAGTCGCCACCCTCCACCAGCTATGTTTTCATGGGGAAGAAGAGGCAAGCTTTTTTGAGCGCTTTGAATTTTGTCATTCATCCGTCCCCCCACTGTCGATGGTGTACTGCCATACCTAATTCATGATCTGGTCACTTTACCAAAAAAGAGCTCGGGTGGCAGATCATTTGGGCCACCACAGGGGTCCCCAACATGAGTGATGGCTTTGTGCATGTGCAGAGGGTTAAAAAAAAGAAATTAGTGACATCCAGGAAGGTGGGCGGAGCCTTCTGCTGCCACCACTACTGTTTCTCTGGACCATCAGTGGTCACTGTTACTGGTGTGCATGAACTGGGCCGAACTGGTAGCTTGTTACCTCGAGATTTGTATATTTTTAGTTTTATTCATCTCTATAATAACCCTGATTTTTCTAATTCTAAATGCTATTTTTCTATATGTACTTCTTTGTTTAATGACTATTCCACACTTTCCAGAATCACTTCTCAGGACTGTATAAATTTTAGTAGTAGTAGTAGCAGTAGCAGTAGCAGTAGCAGTAGCAGTAATAATAATAATAATAATAATAATAATAATAATAATAATAATAATAATAATAATAACAACAATAAAAAAATCAATGAAAAGTCTGGGAATCGTGCAGCACAATATATGCACAAGAAGCCATGATATTTACTGGATAGATGCTCAACATTTCTCCTGCAATTATTTGTGGCCATCATGCGTCAATTTCATGGAGAACAAATTGCTTCTATGGGTTTTTCCCTTTGCCAAACCTGCTTGATGTACATTTCCCTTTCGATTTAAGAAGGGAGGAAAAGTTGTCTTAAAGTGCCTGAATGAGAACTCTTCCCTGCTTCTCTCTCTCTCAATAAGCTTGAACATAGTTTTACTTCCTTGTTAAGAAATTGACACAGAAAAAAGAAGAAAGGAAGAGGGGAAAGGTGACAGTTCTTTGGATGTAAAACACAATGTTCCCATCGCAGTGTCCTGTCACTGAAGAACTTATGTATATTTATCAAGTTTCAAAGGTAGATTGGATTGCCAGTTTAGCAAGCATGGAAAACATTTACTAGGGTAACCTCTAGTTCAAGCTCTGTTATGTATTCAATTCAATTCCTGGTTTAGATGGAGAGAGGAATTGACTCAAAACTCTCACATTAGAAGGATAACACGTTACAGGAAATGCAGAGTTCTTTCAAATTTAAGTTTATTTTATTTATTTTATGTATTTATTTATTTTTATGTATTTGTTTTGTTCAATACACAATAATACACAATGAGAGTTATAGAGGATATAATCAGGTAGAATGTATTAAAGGGAGAATTGAGGAGAAAATAAAGGAGTAAAATATAACTATGAGAGGATAGCAGAAAAAGATATAGGAATAGAAGAGAAGATATAGGAGATATAGGAGAGACAATAGGACAGGGAATGGTAGGCACTCTGGTGCACTTATGTATGCCCCTTACTGACCTCTTAGGAACTTGGTGAGGTCAACCATGGATAGTCTAAGGGTAAAGTGTTGGGGGTTAGGGATGATACTATAGAGTCCGGTAGTGAATTCCATGTTTCGACAACTTGATTACTAAAGTCATATTTTTTACAATCAAGTTAGGGTTAACACATCACCTAATTGTTGAAAATGTAATTGGACACAAGGGACATTCTACCACATGTGGTAGATATGTCCTGACACAAAGAAATATTGGAGGAAAATTGAAAATTGGATGGAGGAAATAATGGAACAAATGATTGAAATGAGGGCAGAATTATTTCTTTTGGGAATAATAAATAGAAATAAAAAGAAATCTACTATATCTCATACAACATATAACGACAGCGAGAATCACATTTACACAAAATTGGAAGAAAGAAAAGAATCCCTTGAATGCAAGGTTCATAAAAAAGGTGCTTAAATGCACAGAGATGAGTAAAATAACAATGGAATTGAGAGAAGGGAGGAACAGTGTGCTATAAAATATGAGACAGATGGTGTGATTGGCTCGAAAAGGAAAGTAAAATTAATTTGTAAACCAAGATAAAAAGGAAGTGTTACAATGTAGGGGAGGATGTGTTAGATGTAACTTTAAAATCTAAATGGTTGTAAAATAATGTATATAATAGTATATAATTATTAATTAATAGTGCATAAAATGAATTGATAAAAATAACAAACATTTAAGTTTAAAATAATAGCCATAATTAGGAAGAATGTAGAATTTAGGAGGAAAATTCTGATGCTGTAAAGCTGTATTAGTGGAATTATATTTTTTGTGTGTATTTTATTTGTTTGTGTTTTATGTTGTTTTATTTTTAATCTGAAAAATTTCAATGAAAACTATTTTTTTTAAATAAGAAAGTAGCAAATTGGATTATCGTAGTGAAGATGTAGCAACCTTAGTGCTTGTGTGCAATTTGTCCTTGTTAGCTTCATTGAACAAAGCACATGTTTTAGAAAATAAATTGATCCTCCCATCAGCTGTTTAAGATAGGTATCAGCTCCCCATGACAGATTCCAGTAAGAAACCAATGACTTATAAGTCAGAACTACTTTTATTTTAATAGCTCTTATAACAGAACCTTCTAAATCTGAATGTATTTTTCCTTTCCTTGAATGAAATAGGGAGGGGCGTGTCTGAAGTTATCATCCAATCACTTTCTTCACCTGTGTTCAAGCCCAGCTTATCTGGCCATTTATCACATGATCAGCTCCTCAGCTGTATTTCGGGCAGAATCCATCTTCGGAGCATGCGCAGAAGTGAAATTGCACCGGGGACAAGCGTGAAACATCACGATGCGAACCGGTGGTGAAGTTAAGTGGAACCCACCCCTGCTTGTAGCCTAATAAAATGGGGCAAAGTAAATATAGAATTTCTTTTGGATGGATTTTCTGTGATTATATATTATTCCTAGGACATAGAAACATAGAAGATTGACAGCAGAAAAAGACCTCATGGTCCATCTAGTTTGCCCTTATACTATTTCCTGTATTTTATCATAGGATGGATCTATGTTTATCCCGGGCATGTTTAAATTCAGTTCCTGTGGATTTATCAACAACGTCTGCTGGAAGTTTGTTCTACTCCTCTTTCAATAAAATAATATTTTCTCATGTTGCTTCTGATCTTTCCCCCAACTAACCTCAGATTGTGCCCCCTTGTTCTTGGGTTCACTTTCCTATTAAAAACACTTCCCCCTCCTGAAACGTATTTAACCCTTTAACATATTTAAATGTTTTGATCATGTCCCCTCTTTCCCTTCTGTCCTCCAGACTACACAGATTGAGTTCATGAAGTCTTTTCTGATAAGTTTTATGCTTAAGAACGTCCACCCTTTTTGTCGCCCGTCTTTGGACCTGTTCAATTTTATCAATATATTTTTGTAGGTGAGGTTCCCAGAACTGAACACAATATTAATCCAAATGGGGTCTTACAGCAGGATCACAATCTCCCTCTTCCTGCTTGTTATACCTCTAGCTTTGCAGCCAAGCATTCTACTTGCTTTCCCTTGCACCTGACTGCACTGTTCACCCATTTGGAGACGATCAGAAATCACAACCCCTAAATCCTTCTCTTTTGAAGTTTCTGCTAGCACAGAACTAGTGATGGCCTGCTATTGGAGTGGTGAGATGCTACCGTACATTCTGGTAGCGATTTTTGGGATGTGCACACAGCTGTGGATTCTTGATGTGCGCATGCCTGTGCATGCATGAGATTTTGCTTCTGCGCATGCACAGCAAGTGAAATCTCATGTGAAGATGCTTGCGTGTGCAAGATTTTGGTGGTTTTCAGCAATTTCTTCCACTGTGCATGTGCGGAAGCACAAATATAGAAACACAGAAGTCTGACGGCAGAAAAAGACCTCATGGTCCATCTAGTCTGCCCTTATACTATTTTCTGTATTTTATCTTAGGATGGATATATGTTTATCCCAGGCATGTTTAAATTCAGTTACTGTGGATTTATCTACCATGTCTGCTGGAAGTTTGTTCCAAGGATCTACTACTCTTTCAGTAAAATAATATTTTCTCATGTTGCTTTTGATCTTTCCCCCAACTAACTTCAGATTGTGTCCCCTTGTTCTTGTGTTCACTTTCCTATTAAAAACACTTCCCTCCTGGACCTTATTTAACCCTTTAATATATTTAAATGTTTCGATCATGTCCCCCCTTTTCCTTCTGTCTTCCAGACTATACAGATTGAGTTCATTAAGTCTTTCCTGATACGTTTTATGCTTAAGACCTTCCACCATTCTTGTAGCCCATCTTTGGACCCGTTCAATTTTGTCAATATCTTTTTGTAGGTGAGGTCTCCAGAACTGAACACAGTATTCCAAATGTGGTCTCACCAGCATTCTATATAGCGGGATCATAATCTCCCTCTTCCTGCTTGTTATACCTCTAGCTATGCAGCCAAGCATCCTACTTGCTTTCCCTACCGCCTGACTGCACTGTTCACCCATTTTGAGACTGTCAGAAATCACTATCCCTAAATCCTTTTCTTTTGAAGTATTTGCTAACACAGAACTGCCAATACAATACTCAGATTGAGGATTCCTTTTCCCCAAGTGCATTATTTTACATTTGGAAACATTAAACTGCAGTTTCCATTGCTTTGACCATTTATCTAGTAAGGCTAAATCATTTACCATATTACAGACGCCTCCAGGAATATCAACCCTATTGCACACTTTAGAGTCATCAGCAAATAGGCAAACCTTTCCTACCAAACCTTCCCCTATGTCACTCACAAACATATTAAAAAGAATAGGACCCAGAACAGACCCTTGTGGCACACCGCTTGTAACCCGACTCTGCTCAGAATACTCGCCATTAACAATAACTCTCTGATGTCTACGCTTCAGCCAGCTGCAAATCCATTGAACTATCCAGGGATTAAGTCCAATCTTCACTAATTTATCTATCAGCTCTTTATGTGGAACCGTATCAAAGGCTTTGCGGAAGTCCAGGTAGGCAATATCCACGGTACCACCTTCATCCAACACCTTTGTGACATAGTCAAAGAAATCAATGAGATTAGTCTGACATGATTTGCCTTCAGTAAAGCCATGCTGATTTGGGTCCAATAAGTTATTGTTTTTTAGGTGCTGATTTATCCTCTTTTTGAGTAGAGTCTCCATCATTTTAACTACAACTGATGTCAAGCTAACTGGCCTGTAGTTACCAGCTTCTTCTCTACTGCCCTTCTTGTGGATAGGCACAACACTGGCCATTCTCCAATCCTCAGGAACTTCTCCCGTTAACAAGGATTGGTTAAACAAATCAGTCAGGAGGGTAGTAATGACAGATCTGAGTTCTTTAAGAACTCTGGGGTGGATGCCATCTGGACCCATTGCCTTATTTATCTTTAATCGTTCAAGTTCTTCTAAGACATCGGCTTCTAAGATCACTGGAGCTGAATCCGTACAGCTGGAAGCAATGCTATATCCCTCTATAGTATTATTTTGTAAGGTGTCTTTTGAGAAAACTGAACAGAAGTAGCTATTGAAATGGTCAGCGATCTCCTTATTCCCATTAATGCATGTATTATTCCCGGTACTAAGCTTCGTGATGCCGCAGTTTTTCTTCTTCTTATCACTAATATATCTGAAGAAGGTTTTATCCCCCTTTTGGCAAAAATTGCTAAAATCACACTCACACACGCATCCTCACACAAGATTTCACTTGCTGAATATGTGCAGAAGCCAAATCTCATGGTGATGGCGCGCATGCACCTGCTGGAGGCCCCCTTGTCCATGACAGCCTCAGAGGGCACACCAGTAATGCTGAAGACCGTAGGCCTTTGCTGCCTAGGACCATTCATGGTTCTTTTATATCATGTGTGTATTTGGTATATTTTTCAGTTGCTTGCCATCCAAAGTTGTGGGAGTTAGACAGATTGAAGCAATAGACTTGGTCTCCTTTCATTTATCAAACCATATTTTTAAATTTTAATCAACATTGATCACTAGGGAAGCAGCAAGGGAGGTTTTTCATTTTTGCAATGATGCATTTTTGACAATGCAAGATGGTAATAACAATAGCACCAGGGGTGAAATCCATTTTTTACTACTGATTCTGTGGGTGTGGCTTGGTGGATGTGGCTTGGCATGGCAGGGGAAGGATCCTGCAAAATCACCATTATCTCCCTACTCCTGGGGGAAATATATTACAAAATCTCAATTCCCAGTCTGCTCTGGGACCAGCTAGTGGTTGTATTTCCTGGTTCTCTGAACTATTCAAAATTTCTGGTTCTGGTTCTTTGAACTACTCAAAATGTCCGCTACCGATTCCCCGGAACCTGTCAGAACCGCCTGTATTTCACCCCTGAATTAGCACTTAGACTTATATACAGAGGTTTACCAAGTCAGCCTTTTGCCCCCAACAATCTAGGTCCTCATTTTACCCACCTCAGAAGGATGGAAGTCTGAGTCAACCTTGAGCTGGTAGTGAGATTTGAACTGCCAAATTGCAGGGAGCAGTCAGTCAGCAGAAGTAGTCTGCAGTTCTTCACTCTAACCACTGCGCCACTGTGGCTCATGGTTGCTGCTGCTGTTCCTTTGCCAGTCTTATAACTGTTGCCCACACTTTCTGCTGTGAATAGGAAGTTAGAGAGACTGAACAGCAGACTAAGAGAGTTGGATGGGAACTTGGGCATTTTCTACCTCAGCTCCCTGCTCAAGCAGGAGACCTTATACCAGTGATGGCAAAACTTTTTCCCCCCTCAGGTGCTGAAAGCATGTGTAAGCACACTATTGTGCATGCACAAGTGCCCACACCTATACTTCATTGCCTAGGGAGGGCAAAAGCGTCCTGCCCCATCCTCCCCTGAGCCCTTCTGGAGACTGGAAACAGCCCATTTCCCGACTTCTGGTGTGCCCGGTAGGCCCGTTTTTTGCCCTCCCCAGGCTCCAGAGGCTTCCTTGGAACCTGGGGAGGGCAACAACATCCTCCCACACCTACTGGAGGCCCTACAGAAGCTGAAAACACCCTCCTAGAGCCTTCATGCGAGCCAAAAATCAGTTGGCCGGTGCTGGAGTTGAGCTAGAGCAATAGCTCGCATGCTGGCAGATATGGCTCCACATGCCACCTGTGGCATGTGTGGCATAGGTTCGTCATCACTGCCTTATACCATCTCAGAATAATGGCTGTCCAGCTTGAAGATGATCAAAGAGAGAACTGTACAAGAAAAAACAGGGTCATGTTATTCTATGGCAATACCGGGTTCCTACCAGTATGGATAAGAATGCCGCATTGGTAGTAAAACTGGAGCTGCACACACAGCTTTGGGTCTCTGGCATGCACGTGTGCATGCGTCCCAATGAGATTTTTCTTCTGCACATGTGCAGGAAGAAAAATCCTGCAAGGGGGTGTGCATGTGCATGAGATTTTGCCGATGTTTTGCTTATGCACTTGCGGGGAAGCAAAATAAAAATCACCAAAATCTCTCTCGTGCATCCCCTCGCAAAATTTTGCTTTCCGCATATGCACAGAATCCAAATCTTGCTGGGACAGGCGCACAAGCCAGAGAGCAAAATCTGCATGCACAGCGCAACAGTAGTGGCAGTAGCAGCAGCCCCTGCCTGCTCATGGTGATAACTTTGAAGATTAACCTAGATCAGTGATGGCGAACCTATGGTGTGGGTGCCATAGGTGGCACGTAGAGCCATATCTACTGGCACGTCAGCCGTTGCCCTAGCTCAGTTGCAATGTGCATATGTGTGTTGGTCAGCTGATCTCTGGCTCACACAGAGGCTCTGGGAGGGCATTTTTGGCTTCCAGAGAGCTTCTGGGGGAATGGGGGAGGGCGTTTTTACCCTCCCCAGCTCCGTGGAAGCCTTTGGAGCCTGGGGAGGGCGAAACACGAGCCTACTGGGCCCACCTGAAGTTGGGAAACAGGCTGTTTCCAGCCTCCAGAAGACCACCGGGGGGTGGGGGAAGCTGTTTTCGCCCTTCCCAGGCACTGAATTATGGGTGTGGGCACTCGCGCATGCGCGATAGTGCATGCCCACACTCTTTCGGCACCCAAGGGAAAAAAGGTTTGCATCCCTGACCTAGATAATATGAAATCCGCATGACATCCTGTTCCTGTCTAATAATGAATTAACTGTGCATCCTTGTGATCTAATCTGGATTGAGACACTGGGCATGGGCCTGCAGATCCTAAGCCTTTTAAATATCCTTTTTCTAAAAGGGGAAAAAAACCCATTAAATTGCCTTCCCTACTTTATCAAGTGATATATATGCATGAATCTGAGCAAAAGTGTGACATTGATTTAGAGTACCGTCAATAAAGACAAATAGCTAAAGGCACATCCAAGCTTTTGATATTCTTGCAGGATTTAATGGCTGATTGCTTCATAGATTTTAGGCAGAAGCTTCTGATCTTTACTTTTTATTATACTCATTGCTTGAATTTGTTTGCTTTGAATAATAGTTTGAGTTCAAGATGTATTTATTTCGGAGCATGAAATAATAATGCAGAAGACTTTGCAACAAATGAGATGCTTATTTACTGAGCTCTGAATAACTGTGCTTCGGATATATGTGTTTTAAATGTAAACAACATGAAGCAACATTTATCATGCTTTGCAGAAATGTAAAAAAGCTAAAAAATAATAATAATTGGATCCAAATACATATCTTAGAACATAGAATAACAGAGTTAGAAGGACATTGGAGGTCTTCTAGTCCAACCCCCTCCTTGAGTAGGGGGTTGGACTATATTTTCCAGACAAGTGGCTATCCAATCTTTTCTTAAAAACCTCGAGTGATGGAGCATCCACAATTTCTGGAAGCAAGGCGTTCCACTGGTTTATAGCTCTCACTATCAGCATACTTCTCCTTAGTTCTAGGTTGCTTCTCATGATACAGAGAATTTTAAACACAGATTAAAATCAATATTAAAAAAACATAATTTTAATACATAGATTGATACAGAGAATTTTTTTAAAATCAATATTCAATTGAAGCCAGAATGTTTCCTTTTAGGATTAATCAATAAACAGTTATCAGAAAGCCATGGAAAGTCATTTTAATATATGATTACTTTGAAGAGATAACTATATGCAGAGAGATGGGAAGATTTGACACCAGCCACTATGGAATGGTTGGTGAAATTGACAGATTTTGCTGAAATAAATCAATTGACTTTTTTGATTATAAAAAAAGACATATAAAAACATAGACAACATCTATATTTATTGGTGACTGGAAGCTTCTTGTGGACTTTTTGTATAAAAATAATAATAATAAAGTTGAACTCAAGATTTATGGCTTTGATTATTAGACAGGATAGATTTTAGAAAGAAATAAGATGTAACTTGAGATGTACAAAATACATTTGTACTTGTAACTTTTAAAAATAACATCAGAAGCCACTTTTTATATCTTCTTTCTCTTTTCTGTTTTTCTTCTCCATTTTTTCTTTCCTTATCGTTTTTGTTTTTTCTTTGATTTCTTATTTCCTTTTGCTTCCTGAATTTTTATTGGCTTGTATTAGTTTTGATCTTCTTTAATAGTGTCAATTTTTTAAAAAAGAAACAAAAGCTAGACATAGATCCATGGTGGAACGTCTGACATCTGTACAGAAAAATACATCTGCACATGACCATTTGCCCATCATGGATGCTAAGATCATTGTCATGCCTACAGAATGAAAACAAAAAATACTGCATCCTAAAAATGTGATCATTCATTAATCTGACGACAATTTAATTGTGTGCTATAGTAAAAAATAAGGGTGAGGGTTTGGATCTAAAAGAGGTCATGCCAGGCAGAGATTAAAGATACTGTGTGACTGGCCCACAAAAAGTGGAAAAAATGTGCTCATTATATGTATAATTTAAACTTGGGTTTGCACAGCTGGAAACAAGAGGTTATTTTGAGTTCTGTTCTCTGGAGCTTTGACCTGGAAAGGTTTATATAAAGGGAAGAGAGAACGAAAAAACCTGAAAATATATCAGAGTTTTCATAGCAGATCTTCTCCAGCATCAAGGTTCATATATTCATGAAATAGTTGGGTGATACAATGTAAGCTCATGATAAGCATTGATCAAAGACAGGGGTTTACAACAAAAGGGTCCCTTATCTAGTAATCTGGTGCCAGGTGATTAAAGAAACCAACAATCTATTCAATTATACTGATAGCATCCAGGTTGATGGTCCTATCATACTAATGTCCACTTCTTGAGTTTTCCATTTTTTGTTGTTGTCATGATACGTGGTTGCGTGGTTGTTGTTGTTTTTTTAAGTCTCTGTCTTTATGAAGGGCCAATTTTATTCCCCATTTTTTACATTTCCAATCTGGCTTTAAGCAGGGTGAGGAAGAGAAGCGACAGAGATCGCAAATAGCTTTGTTTCTCTCTTTTGGTGTGCTGAAGTCCACAAGTCTTAAGTTGCCAAGTTTGGAGACACTACTACTACTACTTTGTATTTGTATTTGTATTTATTAGATTTGTATGCCGCCCCTCTCCGAAGACTCGGGCGGCTAACAACAATATAAAAAGACAATATAAACAAATCTAATATTAAAAATAATCTAAAAACCTCAATTTAAATAACCACTCATACATACAAGCATACCATGTATAAATTCTATAAGCCTAGGGGGAAGGGAAATTTCAATTCCCCCATGCCTGACGACAGAGGTGGGTTTTAAGGAGTTTGCAAAAGGCAAGGAGGGTGGGGGCAATTCTGATATCTGGGGGGAGCTGGTTCCAGAGGGTCGGGTCCTGGACTGTGATCTGGCTGGCTGCTCAAAATAATACGAGCTTTACAACTTGAAATTTTCAAAAATATGTTTAGCTTTTGTTCCTTTTATTTTTCCTTCCACATTGGATCTTGTCATTTCAGCTCCGGCATGAAAAATATGCATTTGATTCTCACAGGCTAAGCTAGGAAGTTATAATTCTTTCTAAAATAACTGTCTACTTCAAAACATCTTCTTATCTCTGAGTCAAGTTCATGCTATTAAAATGATGTTTATCATGCAATATAAAACTTACTTTTCTGGAGAGACTACATAAACAACCAGTTTTGTTTTCTAGCACTTTGAAGAAAGCATTTATTAATTAATTAATCTACACATTCTGAATAGCATTATAACCTCCCCCCCCCCATTTTTGTCTTTTCTTTTCTGTAACCTTCGGAACTTTGCATTTCACCAAGGACTCCCTTCTATACTTCCGTTATCAGAAGAAATATGACTCTGCATGCTTTCATTGGAGGGCTGTTCTATTTCACTTTCATCCTCACTAGCTTGTTCCACAGTTAATTCAGGGTAATTAACAGCTTGTACATCATCTTCTGAATCTGACAATTCTAAAGGGTGACAGGGAACATTCACAATACTACTCCTATTACCTATTACTACTACTTCTACTACTGAAGCAGTATGCGTGAGCTTAAATGGATTTCAGAGAATGGTAGGGAACAGGAAGGCTTGGAGAAATATTCATGGAGTCGCGATGGGTCAGACATGACTTTGCAAGTAACAAAAAAAAAATTAGCACAACAACTTTTATCAGTCAATGAATCCTACTGAAGAAAGTGCTCGGTATTTGAACAAGCTCTCAGTGCAAATAGGCGTAGTAAAAAAAAAAGCAACTAATAACCATTCAAGACGATGGACTATGAACCAAACAATATTTAAAGAAGAAAACTTTCAAAAAATGTTAAAACAACAATTGGGTGAGTTTCTCCAAATTAACAATGATGGTAACACTTCCACACAAAACCTATGGGACACAATGAAAGCCTATGTGCGAGGAACCTATATTGCATACCAAAAGAAAAAGAAAAAACAGAAACAAAACAGTCTATCCACACTAAAAATAAAACTTCAGAACCTTGAAAAAACCCTACAAATGAAACCAGACAACGCCGAAATTTTAGGAGAATTGAATATTACAAAACATTACATAAACCTGCAAACTCAAGAAGAACTCTCACATAAATTAAGGATTGCCAAACAAAAGCACTTTGAATTTGCAAACAAACCTGGGCGATGGTTAGCCTCAAAACTCGCTCACCAAAAAGCAGATAAAATTATAGAGGCATTATATGATCATACAGATGCTTTAAAAACAACACTCAGCGATAAAAAACAAATAATTAAATCTTTCGTTGAGGAATTATATAAAAAAGATGGCGTAAATGAACAATTAATAAATAATCTATTCAAGAACTTAGAAAATACAGAAAAAATAAATAAGGAAGATCAGGATATGCTAAATGACAAAATAACATCAATGGAACTAACTAGTGCAATTACAAAACAAAAAAATAATAAAACCCCGGGCACAGACGGTATACCTGCCGAATTCTATAAACAATTTCAAGAAATTCTGGAGCCTATAATGTTACCCCTTGTTAATGAAATTCTCGAGGGTTCAAAACTTCCTTCCTCCTGGAACGAGGCCTACATAACTTTAATACCTAAAGATACACAAAATAGAGCTCACATTCAAAATTATCGTCCAATATCCCTGCTTAACTCAGATTATAAAATCTTTGCATCCATCATAGCTGAAAGATTTAAATGAATATTAACTGTTAGAATACATACAGACCAAAATGGCTTCCTTCCGGCAAGAAACATAACAACAAACACAAGGATTATTTTGGACTCTTTAGAATACTACTATAAAAACATAGATAAACCAGTAGCATTCCTATTCGTAGATCTACAGAAAGCTTTTGATAGTTTATACTGGCAATTCTTTACAACACAAATAGCGTCAATGCAATTTGGTAATAAATTTACAGAACTCATTAAAACTATATACTCAATACAAACAGCCAAAATACTGATAAACAATGATATGACAGAAACAATAAGTATTAAAAAAGGAGTGAGGCAGGGCTGTCCCTTAGCCCCCCTGATTTTTATCTTTGCACTAGAAGTTCTACTAAATAAAATAAGACACAATAAGGAAATCCAAGGATTAAAAATTAAAAATGAACACTATAAACTTCAAGCTTTTGCTGATGACATGGTGTTCATTGTACAAGACCCCTTAAAATCTGCACCTATCCTAATTAATGAAATAAATAAATTTGGAGAGATTGCTGGATTAAAAATTAATAGAGAAAAAACAAAAATGATAACAAAAAATATGACAAAACAGCAGATATCAAAATTAGAAGAATCCACTAAAATAAAAACCGCCAAAAAAGTTAAATACTTAGGATTATGGATTACCGCAAATTGCAGCACTATCAAGAAAGACAATTACAATAAACTAATCAATGAAATGGACAAAGATTTTTGCAGATGGTCGAAACTCCCACTCTCTATAATGGGGAAAATTGCTGTAATTAAAAGCAATATACTTCCTAGATTTCTATACCTTTTCCAAACTGCACCCATTAAACTAAATAGGACCTTTTTCAAAAACTTACACAAAAAAATTTGCAAATTCATATGGACAAAAAAAAAGGCCAGGATAAAACTTAAGGACCTACAAGACCATAGGTCAAGGGGTGGATTTGGGTTACCAAACATGGAAGTATACTACCATGCCTCAATTGTAAACCTACTGAAAGAATGGATAATACTTAAAAATTCTAGAATATTAACACTTGAAGGCTATGACCTTCAATCCAGGTGGCACAAGTTTCTGATGACAGACATAGATAAAATACCAACATATTTCAGATCACACTACATCCGAAAAACCTTAATTAACACCTGGCACTTCATTAAAAAAAACCACTACCTCTGCATCCCAAAATGGATTTCACCAACAGAAGCCATTATATACCCGAATGCATTAACCCCTGATAAAATTATAACATACGACCAACTACTAAACGAAAATAATGAGCTAATCCCTAAGCAAAAACTCATGGAAAAAGGTATTAAAGTAGATTGGTTACACGACCTACAAATAAAATCAAAATATAATGAAGATAAGAACAAATCAGACTTCCAAAAAAATAACCCCCTCGATAAAATAATTTTTGGTCCACAAAAAAAGCAAATATCAAATATATACAATATCCTCCTTCAACACGATACTGTTGAAGAAATAGTTAAAGGATCTATGATAGCGTGGTCACAAAACTTTGGGTACACAATTTATTTAAACGAATGGGAAAAAATTTGGACTGCTAACTATAAACTAACGATGGCAACCTCATATAAGGAAAACCATTATAAAATGTTCTACAGATGGCACTTGCCACCTGCTAGACTTGCAAAAATGTATCCAAATCTATCACCATTATGTTGGAAATGCAGAGAAAAACCAGGTACATATTACCATATCTGGTGGACATGTGAAACCACCCAAAAATATTGGGAAAAAATTAAAACTATACTAGAACAAGTTACTTCTCAGACTATCCATGCGAAACCCGAACTATTTCTACTAGGAATCACAAGACAAAATTTTAGTAAAGAAAACAGATATATTATAATCCATATTATTACAGCCGCACGGATTTTATATGCACAATTTTGGAAGCAAGAAAAAAACCCAACTACTCTATCACTCTTGATTAAAATAATGGAATGCGCAGAAATGTCCAAACTAACAATGGAACTGCAAAACAAGGATGAGACAGATTTCTACAAAGCTTGGGATAAATGGTACCTCTGGTTAAAAAAAAGGAATTATCTAAAAATTACTCATCAAGAAAAATATCCAACAAAAACAACTTGAAAAAATAGCAATTTACATCACAAATCATAACATCAAACTGAAACAACAAACTGTAAACATCGATCGACACAAACTCCAACTTTACAAAGAAAATAAACCCCTAAATGAATTATATATATTGGCACTAAAAACTACATTCAAAACATATCGATAAAACCTTAGGGTAAAACACACCAACTACGAGCTCAAACTACAGGCCGCAAATCATGAAAGACCCAGCTCTAACGCTGGTTTTCGCTTCTCTATCCCCCCCTCCTTCTTTTCCTTATCCCCCTTCCTTCTATATCTACTTCCCTCCCTTCACAACCCCCTTCTCCCACTCCCCAATTACTACATAAGTAGAGTGTAAAAAATGTACAATATGCATATCTCTTTTGTCTTTCTATATTTGGTTTTTATTGTATATATTTAATAAATTTATTTTTTATAAAAAAAGTTAAAAAAAAAGCACACTTTTCGCTGATCCTTCCCTTTATTTACAAATGAAAATAGTGCATTTTGGATAAACGTAATCTCCCATTTATGTCCTGTTCCATAGAATTCCTTCAATAGTGAAATGCTTAAAAACTAAGTTATTGAGCATTAAGCTCTAAAAGTTTTTTTTAAAAGGAAGAAAAAGTCCCAAGGCAGCTTGAAGTAGTCCTAATCATCAGGATAGAATAGAATAGATTTTTATTTTTTTTTGCCAAGTGTGATTGGACACACAAGGAATTTGTCTTTGGTGCATATGCTCTCAGTGTACATAAAGGAAAAGATCAATTGTGACAAATTAAAATAATGTGAGGAGTCATTGACAAAAACGAACGTGGGAGCCTATCAAGATTACTCTGCTCCTAGTTGAATGTCAACACATTTTAGAATATAAATAATGTCCTGTTGGACTGGACCTTTGGCTCTTCTAGTCTAGCAGTCTATTCTCAAGTACCAATGGAAAAGAATATTTGTACTGTGGGATCCTTGATGCTCTTTGAGTTTGGTTGTTCTTGCAGATGCTTCATGACCCAAATAGGTAACACCATCATTTCTCCTACTATACAATTTTAGGTGATCCTACAGGAAGTTCTAAGGCTATATAAAGGATGTCCATTCAAGCATAGATCAATCAGCATGGATCAAGTATGTTTTAGGGGCCTTTCCTTTCACGTTTCAGGGTAATTGTGGGATCAGAATGGAGTGTCAAGTTTTGAAGCCCGCTTACACCGTTGCAACCATTATCAATCATTATCACTTCTCAGCTTTGACTTTCGCGGGTGGTCTTGGAACGCATCCCCTGCGAAAGTCAAGGGAATACTTCCTGATTGTCAGTCTAATATTAATCTTGGTATTAATCTCACATTGGACAACCAACAATCTGTTAGTTTCTCCGTAAGGAAAATCTCCCATTGCCATCAATGGGATTTCTGGAACTTCCCTAAACTTCATTTTTTTTAAAGCCAAACTAGTAGCCATCAACACAGCTCATGATTTGAAATCCAAACCAAGAGGCAAGATATAAAATTTAAATGTGCAGCAACTCACATAAATTGTGCTGCTGCTGATCAAACTGAAAGTCTGAATATGTAATCAGAAATTATCTCCTAAAGGAAGACAGAGATAGTGGTCTCCTGTTAATAATCTACCCAGCTATTTGTTCCCCGGGTGTAATGGATGAATCTTTTGACTTGTTTTCTAGAGGTTCTGATTAGTTCCACCCTTGGGTATATAGAATTAATGAACAATGAAAGTTTACTGTTATTTTGATGAATTTTTCTCCCCTGTTTTCACTAGAAAATGTACTTGTGTTATCTAACCTACACTTCCATGCTTAAACTACTTATAGCAGTGATGGCAAACCTTTCTTTTGCTTGGGTGCCAAAAGGACATGCACATACATATACTGTATGTTGTGTGTGTATATGTATTTAAATAAAATTTATTTAAATGTCTCCAGACTTCCAGTAGGCTCATTGGGCTGTTTTTTGCTCTCCCCAGGCTTCAGGAAAGGCTCCTGAAACCTGGGGATGGCGTAAAAAGACCCACCGGGCCTACTGGAAGTTCATTTCTGAACTTCCGGTAGGCCCGTTTGGGCTGCTTTTCATCCTCCACACACTCCAGAGCCTTTCTTGAAGCCTGGGGAGGGCGAAAACAGCCTCCACCACCCTCCGGAAGTGCCAAAAATCAGCTGGTCAGTCCTCACAAACCCCTTGTATACCCTCAGTTATGGCTCTGCGTGTCACCTGTAGCCAGTGAAGGGCTACGCAAATATTTTACTAACACACTGTGGGCGTGGCTTATGCAGGATGCCCTGCATCTTCTTTAACATCTTTCAATGCAAATTGGATGCTCTGGGGTGGAGCTCCATTTTTGCTACACCCCCCCCCCCCCCATGTGTGCCATAGGTTCACCATCATGGACCTATAGTATTAGAAAAGTTAAATAATAAATTACATTTCACTTTGCATAGAAAAAAAAATGGCCATGGTTTTATTGTTCTTTTCATGTCTTTTACTTTTGAAAACCATTGCAATAATTAAACAATAAAGCAGAGTTTGGAAACATCATCACAAAAAGAAAGTTCATATTCAAGTTTCTATGGTGACCAGGTACAAACCGGTTTTACCTTTTCTGCTCTAAAAATTACTGAAAAGCTTTTGAAGCTACAGTAGTCAACTTTGGGGCAGACCAAGCCAAATCACAGTTAGAGAGAACCTCCATGCAAATAAAGGGAAATAAATAATGAGCCACAGAAAATCACAGAAAAACATTTTGTCTTAATTTTGCATGAAATTAAGAAATATTCCAAACATGAAACACTCACTACTATTATCTTTCTTTATCCCAGTGATTGCAACACATGTTAAATGAACATCACCCAGCTGACGGGGTGATGTCCATTTAACCTGGCTTATTCAAATAAACTAGTTTTCCGAGCCAGGCAACATAATCATTAATTAATCACAGAGCTTAGATTCACACAACACGTTGAATTAAAGCATGCAGAGATAGTTTGTGAGTCATTTTGTCTCATGAAGGACAATTTTATATGGCAATTAGTTTGTTTGCTTTCTGCAGTGAATCTGTTTGGAAATAAAATCCAGTTTAAGGAATAGCTGTCCACACTGCAATTTATTTCTCTTGGATCTTATGCTGATAGGGTATTTGCTTAGGGTTCTGTATAGTTTTTTTTTTAAATCCAAACAGTAGCTGCAGTGATAATGTTCCAGTTTTTGGTAATGTTTTTTATTTTTATTTATGTATTTGTTTTGTCAAGTACGTATTGATGGAATACAAAGGTATAACAATATGTATAATACTGTACATGATACTAGTAAAAGAGAAACATTAGGACAGGGGACGGAAGGCACGCTGGTGCACTTATGTACACCCCTTACTGACCTCTTAGGAATTGGGAGAAGTGGATAGGCTAAGGGTAAAGTTTTGAGGGTTAGGGGATGATACTACAGAGTCTGGTAGTGAGTTCCATGCATCAACTACTCAGTTACTAAGGTCGTATTTCCTGCAGTCGAGTTTAGAGCGGTTTACTTTAAGTTTGTATCTGTTGCATCATTAGGAGGCAGTTTAGACTAGTGGTGAATGCACTAGGCTAGAACATGGGAGACTGTGAATTCTAGTCCTGCATTAGGCATGAAAGCTGGCTTTTAAGCATTGTTGTTGTGTTTATAATTATAGTATTATTTTATTTTATGGTGGAGAATATAAAAAATTATACCTGGAAAAAAGCTGGCTCAGTGATGTTGAGCCAATGGGCTTGTACGTTCTAGTCCTGACTTAGCCATGAAAGCCAGCTTGGGGATTTTGGGCCAATCAGCAGGAACCTGTAAGTTCTAGCCATGATTCAGCCATGAAAGCCAGCTGAGTGGCTTACGATCAGTAACCAGGAGAGAATGAGTTCTAGTCCAGGCTTAGCCATGAAAGCCAGCTGAGTGATTTTGGGGCAGTCACTCTGGCAGGGTGAAGCAATCGTTGACTTGGAGACTTTGACCTGCCATACTTTATGCTTTAAAATGTATTCTTGCTGTGGGAATTTGGGAGGGCTGTTGCACAAGGGATGTAGAGATGTAGCCATAACAAATTCTTTCTAGATCAGTGGTTCCCAACCTTTTTTTGCCCATGCCCCACCTAAGCGTCTTTAAAATCCTCGTGGCCCCCCACATGACATATAAGTCTTACTATTCAAAAAGTGAACTCCTACTCATGCGGAGGAAGCCTAAAAAGGCCATTAACTTTCTTTCTTTCTTTTTCTTCTTTTCTTTTTTCTTTCTTTCTTTCTTTCTTTCTTTCTTTCCTTCCTTCCTTCTTTCTTTCGTCCAAAACATAGTGAAGGTTACAGAAGTTATACTCATAGTAAATTATATCAATGAAAGAATGGAAGAAAAGAAATGGGGATAAAATATATAAAAATAGGAGAAGGAAATATAAAGAAATATAGGAGAGACAGTAAGACAGGGGACAGAAGGCACATTTGTGCACTTATGCACGCCCCTTACTGACCACTTGTTTAAACAAGGTTCCATTTGCTACTATTAAAAATCAAATTGCCCCCCTGTGGGACATGTGCCCATGTTGGGAACCAGGGTTCTACATGCTCAAGGTCATCCTTTGTTCAGTATCTGCCTGGAAGCTGATGGGAGTAGTGGACATTTTGGCAAAAGACAATTGGTCAATGTGATGAACCTGTGGGTGTGGGAGCAAGGGAATGAACTTTAAACTAGGTGGAAAAACCCTGGTAACCTTAGATTCAGGTTTCTCACAGATGTGCCAATGTGGCTCTGTCAATAAATTGGAACTTTGAGGACTGCTGTGCCTCGGACTCTGGTTTAATTTTGGATGCTATTTGGAACCCTGTCACGCTCAGCCCAATTCATATCACATAATTCTTGGGAAAGTACGAGGAGGGAGAAATATTAGATATGTTTGCTGCCTTGAGTTATTTATAAAAAAATAAATAAAGGTAGGATATTAGTAAATAAAATCACACATAATACATATTAAAAATTCCTGGAGCTTTGATCTCAGCACTATGGCTTCCATCTTGTCAGTTTTGATCATACCCTGCAGACATTTCTATCCATAGTTTCCCTGTCTCGAATATTCTATGTATGTTTTCCTACCTCTCTATTCCTTGCCCACCTCCCCACTTTAAAGCTGTTAGATTAATTCATATGGGAAAATATTGTATTCAGAATGCATCCTTCCATGTTTCAGGAGTGTAGAAAGCCTATGGATAACTTCTTCTTTTGTTCCCATGGTCATCAGCCTAAAAGCCCAACATTCTTTCTCCCCCCCTCCCTTTTCTTTATGTAGCAAGAAACTGCTTGTGAATAATGTACACACTTCAAATTATTTAGTGTAGATTTGAATAATGGATGACTTGGAAGAAATTATACATTGTTCAAAGAGAATTTGTGGAGAGAAAGACAAGCAAACACCCAACCTAGAACTAAGAAGAAATTTCCTGACAGTGAGAACAATCAGATTAGTGGCTTTCTTACAGAAGTGATGGGTGTTAAAAAATGACAATATAGGGACATGATGGCGAACCTCTGGCATGCATGCCACAAGTCCTTCCTGTCAATGACTACTTCAGCTTCAATCACAACGACACATGAGCACACAACAGATATAAACTTAAAGTAAACCACTCTAAACTCGACTGCAGGAAATACGACTTTAGTAACCAAGTAGTTGATGCATGGAACTCACTCCCTGACTCTGTAGTATCATCCCCTAACCCCCAAAACTTTACCCTTTGACTATCCATTCTTGACCTCTCCAGATTCCTAAGAGGGGCATGCATAAGTGCACCAGCATGCCTTCCATCCCCTGTCCTAATGTCACTCTCCCTCACCAGTATGATGTATACAAAGATTGTTATATCTTTTTATACTACCAATACGTACTTGATAAATAAATGCAATGCAATGCAATACAATACAATACAATGCAATGCAATGCAATACAATACAATACAATACAACACAATACAACAAATCTGGGTCACCAAACAGTCCCAAATGACTAACCTATTATCATGTCTATTCCTACTCATGAATCCTTATATATTGACAAAAACCTCTTTATGTAACATGGAAAGTGACAAGCTAAAGTTTGCATTAATTCTGTTGTATTTATGTGAATATCAGTCTTTGGAGTGCCATATAGTGGCACTTCAACAAGACGGAGTGGCTGTGGGTTCTGCCTCCCAAAGACAACCCCACCTGTCCATCCATTACCCTGGGGTTGGGGGGAGCTTCTGCTGTTATCACCTCGAGGTTCAACTACTGCAACGCTCTCTGCATGGGGCTACCTTTGAGGAACATTCGGAAACTTCAGATGGTGCAGAATGCAGCCGCACAAACAGCCATAGGCTTTCCGAGATATGCCCATGACTCTCCAGCACTCCGTGCACTGCATTGGCTGACGATCGGACACAGTTTAAAATGTTGATTATCACATGGCATTGGACCAGATTACTTGTTGGACCACCTTCTGCCTCATGCATCCCAGCAGCTGGTCAGATCCCACAGAGTCAGCCAGACAATAACATCAGGTGGGGCCCAGGAGAAGAGCCTTCTCTGTAGCAGCCCCAGCCCTCTGGAATCAACTCCCCTCAGAGATACATACTGTCCCCACCCTCCCAGCCTTTTGTAAAGCCTTAAAAACACACCTCTGCTGAAAGGCTTTCAACAGCTACCCTGGCCTGTGAATGAATGGAATGTGGATAATTGGTTTTCAAAGGAATTAGGGGTTTTAGAACATAATTTTTGTTGGATTTTAATGTAATTTTTATACTTGATATTTTTTTGGATTTAAATGTTAGATTTCTTATATATTTTGTATTTACCCTGTTGTAAGCTGCCTTGAGTCTCAGGAAAAGGGTGGCATAGAAATCTAATTTATAAAATAAAAAAAATAAACTGGACTCTTTCCTGAAATATTTGCATTTTGATTATTCATATAGCTGTGCTGATAAATTACCCCATCATCAAAGTCAGACTTCTGACTCTGGAAGCATTTTTTTCTTTGTTGTGTCCTCTTTTGTATGACTGTCAATGACTTTTTTTCTTTTCTGGAAAGGGGACAGTAAGCTAGTTGAGGAATTGACAACTGTAGTAACAAGTGCCTTATTCCAGTGATGTATGGCACCCGTATCCTAGCCAAACCAGCTACTCTTCCAACAACCTGTTAGCAAGTTGACAGGTTTTAATGATGAATTATTCCGTGTTAGCACCGCATAAGGGAATACTATACAGTCAAATTTTTCATTAAAAAATAATTCAGTAAACACGAACAGAGGCCTACCGTCTATCGATCCCCGCGTAGCTTTACTGGGAAGGAACCGCAAAAGCAAGGTACAGAATTAATCAAGGTAATTATGCCACATGATTTATTAAGAGACACATAGGAAAATAAATAGCTTGATGCATCTCCACCTTTCAGCACATTTGGACTTGAAATGCACAGATCCAGTCATTGCACAGCTGATCATTTAGAGAGGGAGGGTACTCAACCTTGCAGGAAACCATGATTTGCTTAAACCATGACTGAGCTGCAATGGGCTAGTCTCCTACAATACAATAAACCATAAATCATGTTAGTTATATAAAATCCCAATGACTAAACTCTACAATAGGCAGAGCCAAAAACCGAACTACATATTGGCCCATTGTTTATTTCAACCTCTCATGCATTTATTAATGCGTTCCATTTTTAAAAATCCATTATCATCTTTAATTTTAAAAGATCAAGATTATTTATGAACACATTTATGTACTTCTACACATGGCCTTTTATGCAAAATCCACAGTCCTATATGCATTTTGCCAGATGATCATTTGTTTGTTTGTTTATTTATTTATTTTTGAATGGAGAATTGTGTTCTATTAAAACTGTATGATCCAACCGGTCTATTTTTATGTTGTCTAAATATTCATCCATCCATCCATCCATATCTGTCTGTCTGTCTGTCCGTCCGTCCGTCCGTCCGTCCGTCCATCCATCCATCCATCCATCCATCCATCCATCCATCCATCCATCCATCCATCCATCCATCCATCCATCCATCCATCCATCTATCTATCTATCTATCTATCTATCTATCTATCTATCTATCTATCTATCTATCTATCTATCTCAATTGTGTCTTGTAACTCCACTAAAATACCCACAGGACCATATTTAAAAAATGAAATACATGAAATAAAATAACAAAACAGAATAAATGGACATAAAACCAAGGACCATGAATGGAGTGGAATGGAATGGAATCAAAACAGTAGCAGGCAGGAAATGCCAAAGGGCCTAGAAAGGTTTGCAGCATATGCCAAATGTTAGATCTTTATTTTGCTTTAAAGTGAAATTATTTTTCCTACTTTTTTCTTGCAAGAGAAAATATATACATTATGTGAGTTAAGTTCTTAAGAAGGACAATGTTGATGATCTTCAAGCAATGACACCCAATCCATACTTTGATGTTCCAGCCTATTCCTGTAACCTTTGAGATGGGACTGTTCTAAATCAGGCTGACATCTTTTTGTAGGCATGAAAGAGCCATGCAAATTGATTTTCAGGCACCAGAGCTACATTTTTCAACTGAGTCATACTTTATGCAACTGAGTCATTGTTTTCGATGATCTGAATGCAAATGCAAATCTTCACAATTTGAGGCTCTTGCCTGCTGGTTGATCTGGGAATGCTGAGACAACAACATGCCACAAACATTAAATTCAGACTTGTGTAGCTTATGAGTCACCAGGCCCATCTGTGCCTACTCAGTAAGTCAAGAAGACTATGGTGTTGTTTCCATGAGAATTTGAACAAGGCTGGCAACCTATTGACTAGGTTGACTGCATTTAGCTTGGGGGGGGGGTCAGAATTTTTTCCAGGCCTGCTGTAAAAACACTACCAGTCAATTCCTATGACCTGCACTTTGTAGGGCAATGACTTAGAACAATGGTTCCCAACTTTCTTTGGCCATGCCCCACCTAAGTATCTCTAGAATCCTGATGCCTCCCACCCCATGTAACATATAATTCTTACTATTGAAAAAGTGAACTCCTACTCATGGGGAGGAAGCCTAAAAAGCTATTAACTTGGTTATAAAACAAGGTTCCAATTGTCCCTCTGTGGAGCATGAGCCCCAGGTTGGAAATGGTTTAGACCCTGGGGATTTAGTCCTGTAATTTTCAGAAGTGAATATAGGATTTTAATTTCCAGTTTTGCAACTAAAACAGTGCCCCATAAAACAGGGAGGAGTTTTGGTATTACTCAGCACTTTCCTTCCATCCTTCCTTCCCTCCTTCCTCCCTTCCCCTTCCTTTCTTCCTTTCTTCCTTCCTTTCTCCCTTCCTTCCCCTACCCCTACCCCTACCCTACCCTTTCCCCCTTTTCTTCCTTCCTCCTTCCTCCCTCCCTCCCTTCCCCCTCCCTCCTTCCTTCCCTCCCTTCCTTCCTTCACCTTCCCCACCCTTGTCCTACCTCTACCTCTACCCCTACCACCATTCTTTCCTCTCCCCCCCTCCCTCCCTCCCTCCATCTCTCCCTATTCTCTTATAACTTCAGGAACTTTCACCATGGTTTTGTAAAGACTCATTTTTCCACTACCTGACTGACATTAATTAGCGGGGAAAAAGTTATCCGATTCTCTCCTGGAACTCTCTGCCAACTCAAGCAATGCCAACTGGAGCATTTTCCTGGACCTTCTGACATTGGAAACACTCTGATTCTTTTTTCTATCATTGAAGCTAAGCTACAATCTTGAGCTAATACACATGACACATGTATCTGCTTCTTTTTGATCATTGCAACAACCCTCTAAGAAAAATCGGTATTCTATTCTTTATTTTGTTGCTGGTGGACAGCTTAGCCCATTTTTCTGTAGAAGTGAAAACTGAAGTCAAAACTCTCAAAACTGCAGACAGATGTTTAACCAGGTCATTATATGGTACATTAGTTTTGTACCACAAAGCTACCAAACAAACAGAAAAATCTTATCCACATATACTCAGTGACATAAGTCAGGTTTTGATTTAAGACTCTGCATTGTGAAATTGGGTAGTTATGATACTGAAGCGACTTGAATATTGTACTTTCAGGCTCTTAAGAGGCACAGTAATTTTTATTTTAATTGGCTTTATTTATTAATGGATTTGATCTTGATCCTATTTTGTGTTTGACAATTCACCCATTATGTATTGCCTTTTAATATTTTCCTACAACCCCCAACCTGGTTTCTTCTAATTTGGGTCAAGGTTATTTATTTATTATTTTATTTGGAAAATGTATATTGCTGCTTACTTGCTCACGACTCCAGGTGACTTAGAGGAAATAAAAACACAATATGAAAGGAGTTAAAAATAGTTAAAAAAATAAGAATAAAAATAATATAATAATGTTGATAATGTACAAAATAGGTTTGGTTTTACAAGCCTGAGAGATTATTACTCATGTCAGAATGACAATAAAAATAATGGCAATGAATCATCAAGTACCTGGATTAATCCCATTCAAGTATTCAAGGAACCTTCCTGAAACTGTGTAGTTCTTGAATTTATGGGTTATTTAGAGCTTTTACATACTATGGTGGCTCAGCCATTAAAGATGCTGAGTTTGTCTGCTGGACAACCTGGGTTCAAGACCTGAGTGCCATACACAACAGGGTGAGTTCCCGTTATTTGCCCTAGCTCCTGGCCACCTATAGAATAACAGAGTTGGAAGGAACCTGGGAGGTCTTCAAGTCCACCCCTCTGCTTCGGCAGGAATCCCTACACTATTTCAGACAAACAGGTTTTCCAGTCTCTTCTTTAAAGCATCCATTCATGGAACACCCACAACGTCTAGAGGTAGGTCATTCCACTGATTCATTGATATCACTATCAGAAAATTTCTCCTTAGTTCTAATTGCTTCTCTCCTTGTTTAGTTTCCATCAGGCGGGAGTTGCTGCTTCTGATGCTACCAGTGCGCTGTGAGCACAGCTTCCCATCTCCAGCATGAATGTGTGCACATCAGAGCGGGATTTTGCTTCTGCGCATGTGCAGGAAACAAAATATCATGAGGGGATGCGCATGCGAGTGAGATTTTGGATGGTCTTTTGTTTCCGCACATGTCCAGGTATTCCAGAAAGGGTATAGCTAGCTGACGAGTGCTAAGTACAGAGTGTCCTCAAAAAATGTATACACACTTTAAATAATTATAAACTTTGTGTTTATTATAATTTTGTTATTTCAAAAATGTAAAAATATTTACAAGTATCATTTTATTGTTTCTTATTTAATTGTTTTTATTGTTTTTACTTGTTTTTGAAGGTTAATCTGGCTGTCATTATTGTGTTCAGAGATTGAATCTGCCAAATAAACTCAAACAGTTTAATTATTGGCTATTTAAAATTATTTAAAATTAGTTTAAATGCAGTGAAAAAAACAATAAAATGATACTTGTAAATATTTTTACATTTTTGAAATAATAAAATTATAATAAATACCAAGTTTACAATTATTTAAAATGTGTATACATTTTTTTGGGGAAACCCTGTAGTTTGAATAGATCTACCGTGTTTCCCCGATAGTAAGGCAGTGTCTTACTATCTTTTTACCCCCAAAAGCCCCACTGTGTCTTACTTTGGGGGTATGTGTTATATTGTCCCGGACACCGGGGCCGGCTCGTCTTCAGGCTTTGGCCCGGGCGAGGCCTCTTCTCCTTTGGGCGGGCGGCGTTAGATGGCGTTGCGCGGCAGGCGCGGCTGCCCGTCGGGCCCGGCCTCCATCTCTCCTGCGCCGCGGCGGGGCCGGTCCGCGATGCGCGTCCTGGGAGCGCCCGGCTGGCCGGCTCCGGAGGCTGCGGCTCCTCCCGCTGCTGCCCAACGCCGAGGATGCCCCGCACCCAGCCCGGCTACGGCAGCAGGCAGGCAGGCAGCCCCAGGCGCGGTGGGGAGAGCAAAGGCGGCTTCGGCCTGGGCGAGGCCTCTTCTCCTCCGGGCGGGCGGCGTTAGGCGGCGTTGCGCGGCAGGGGCGGCTGCCCGGAGGAGAAGAGTCCTCGCCCAGGCCGAAGCCGCCTTTGCTCTCCCCGCCGTGCCTGGGGCTGCCTGCTCTCCCCGCCGCGCCGGGCCGAAGCCGCCTTTGGTCTCCCCGCCGCACCTGGGGCTGCCTGCCTGCCTGCTGCCGTAGCCGGGCTGGGCGCAGGGCATCCTCGGCGTTGGGCAGCAGGCAGGCAGGCAGCCCCAGGCGCGGCGGGGAGAGCAAAGGCGGCTTTGGCCCGGGCGAGGCCTCTTCTCCGGGCGGGTGGCGTTAGGCGGCGTTGCGCGGCAGGCGCGGCTGCCTGGAGGAGAAGAGGCCTCGCCCGGGCCGAAGCCGCCTTTGCTCTCCCCGCCGCACCTGGGGCTGCCTGCCTGTCTGCTGCCCAACGGCGAGGATGCCCCGCGCCCAGCCCGGCTATGGCAGCAGGCAGGCAGGCAGCCCCAGGTGCGGCGGGGAGACCAAAGGCGGCTTCGGCCCGGCGTGGCGGGGAGAGCAGGCAGCCCCAGGCGCGGCGGGGAGACCAAAGGCGGCTTCGGTCCGGGTGAGGCCTCTTCTCCTCCGGGCAGGCGGCGTTAGGCGGCGTTGTGCAGCAGGCGCGGCTGCCCGTTGGGCCCGGCCTCCATCCCTCAGGCGCCGCGGCGGGGCCGGTCTGCGATGCGCGTCCTGGGGGCACCCGGCTGGCCGGCTCCGGAGGCTGCGGCTCCTCCCGCTGCTGCCCAACACCGAGGATGCCCCGCGCCCAGCCCGGCTACGGCAGCAGGCAGGCAGGCAGACCCAGGCGCGGCGGGGAGAGCAAAGGCGGCGGCGGGAGTAGCGGACGCCTCCCTCACTTTTAATACCGTGTTTCCCCGAAAGTAAGACATATGTCTTACTTTCGGGGTATGGCTTATATTAGCCGACCCCCCTGAAACCCCCCATATGTCTTACAATCGGGGGGGTCTTACTATCGGGGAAACACGGTATACTAGTCTCTCTTTATTGGCAAAATATCAATTCAACAGAACCGTCTATAACTTTGTATTATTCAGGGTCTTTCCTTCTTGCAAAATAGGCAGACACCCAGCGTTCATTACATTAGACATGCTATTTTTCTCTCTATTTTCTTCAAGAAAAAAATATATTCCGCAATATCACATTCATGTCCCTGCATTTTGCTTCAGGGCGTCACCTAGCTAAGCAGATGCTGAAAGAAATTTTGAATGTACTTCTGTCAGAGGGTGCAGGGAATCTCAACGAATCTCTGTATTTGGATTTGCCAACTTAAAATAAATTTAGTTATATCTTTGTCTTATCTCCCCTTGCTTTTAGGACTGGATTGCTCCTAGCAAGCTACTCAAAAATTTAAGGGTGCCCTCTACATCTCTCTTCCAGCTGAAAGGATGCTAGGGAAGGAATAGCATGTACCCCTTGGGCGCCAATACTAAAGAAAAGCTTTTAGTGTATATGCATTTTTTCCCTTTTTCTCCACTGATCCCAAGTTTATTGAAAGAAAAGATTGCCTGAAGCAAAGAATATCTCGAAACAGATGGACTTTCTTTTCCTCTTTGGCATCCAAAGTGAGGGCAGTGCATGGAGGTTGGAGTACAGGGCGAAAAAAAAACCTCTATTAAAATTGAACGAAACATTAAACTGGGTGAAAGGCAATAAAACAAAGCCCAAAATTATATACTCCAATGGAACAGATGACTACATAAAAAAAATTATATCAGAAAATCAACTACCGGAACCAATAAGTCACTTTGAGTAGCATGCTAGAGCTTTTCCAAATTATAATGAAAAGTCTGCAATCTCGCAGAGATGTTGCTGAGGCTTGGGTAGCATTAAGCAAAGAGAGAGAGATACACCATCACCCCTCCCGTTCTTATCCTCTCATCCAGAGATACGGTTCAGAAGTGCGCTTTGAGACAGGAACATCTTTTCCTTGGTTGAGTGAATGATAAAGGAGCAGGTTCACATAACACGCTGAACTACAAATGAGACAACCCCTTTGCTTGTGAATTCAATTTGTGTGGTTTAGTTTATGGTTCAGTGCACTGTAAGAACTCAGGGAAAAAAATAGGTTAATAGGTTAAGGAGGAGGGGCAATAGTGCAAGACATCCTAACCCATTTTAGAAATTAAGGTCAAATCATTTGGAGCTTCAGAAAACCTTCCTTCCTTCCTTCCTTCCTTCCTCCCTCCCTCTCTCCTTTCTTTCTTTATTTCTTTCTTTCTTTCTTTCTTTCTGTCTGTCTGTCTGTCTGTCTGTCACATTATTTTGACAATGCTTAATCATGTTCAGCATAGTGGAATAATGGTTGAATATCTTCAGAATGCAATTGCACTCTGGATTTGATACTTGGAAAGCATATTATACTGCAATTATCCACTGAATTTTATACCCACGAGAGCATGTTATAATGCACAGAAATGAGAGCCTTAGGTTAAAATGTGCACAAAGAAGTGAACGCTTAGAAGAAAAATATTCACAAGAACGTATGGTAACTTGAAAGCTCTTGTTGCCTGTAACATCCACTGATGTGTTTTCACAATACACTTAACCTAGTTTATTGCATTGAGCCATTTTCTTGGTTCACACTAGATCATTGGTAGAACATGCAATACTACTACTACTACTACTGCTGCTACTACTACTACTAATACTACTAATAATAATTCAAACTGATAAGGTATTGAAACACAATACACCAGACCTCACAATTGTGGAAATGGGGTGAGGTCCAGGGTAGACAGTTTGAGGTTGAAGCTGTGAGGGTTTGAGACTGTAACAACGGAGTCGGGTAGAGCATCCCAGGCATTGACCACTCTGTTGCAGGAAGCCATATTTTCTGCAATTGAGTTTGGAGCAGTTTACCTTGAGTTTGTATTGATTGTTTGCCTGTGTATTGTTGAGGTTGAAGTTGAAGAAGTCGTTGACAGCTAGGACATTGTAGCAGATAATTTTGTGTACTATGCTTAGATCAGACTGCAGGCAGCACAGTTCCAGGTTGTCCAAGCCCAGAATTTCAAGCTTGGTGGCATAAGGGATTCTATTATGAGTAGAGGAGTGGAGGACTCTTCTCATGAAATACCTCTGGACTTGATCAATCATATTAATGTCCAATTTACAGTCAACATGGATGAACTGTATTCAAGAATTGAACTTTAAGCTGTGTGGGCTTGAACTCACAACATGGCTGGTTATGGAATTTTGGGAGTTGGAGTCCATCTGTCTTAAAGTTTCCAAAGTTGAGAAATACTGATCCACAGTCCAATCTTAGCATCCTCTTAACAACCTTCTCCCCACAAACAAAGAAAAAGTCACAAACTAGCTGGTAGTTACCTAAAATCTCTCCCAACTTGCCAATTAACTTTTCAAAATCTTTTCTCTGCTTGCTCATTCCAGGAATAAACTGAACCATAAGTGAGAATTTATACCATGCTAAATATAGAACAAAACTGTATTTTGAGCCACACTACCATTTGACCCATATACTATAGTGCACTTCCCATTTGGACCCCCAGCTTCCAATTTTAACTAAGTCTGAAATTTTAAACTCTTTATTAGATGGGTTCCAGAAATAAATTGGAGATTAATCTTGAGAAACAAAAACATAACTTTCCCATTAAGTATTACCCCTGCCCTCCTGGTGGAGGAAGGAGTTGCTTTAAAAAATCAAATCAAAACAAACAAAAAAGACCACTATCCTTAGCACTGCTGATGTCGGTTTTGTAAGTGAAGACAACTCTATGCATTACTAATGTGTTCAAACAAGTGGAACAATGCACTTTAACCAAACGATTCTCAGTGGACAATTAAAACAACATTTTGACTTGACCAGTCTCGCCGTTTAAAATTCAATTCAAGGGATTCCCTTTGTGCCTTCTAAGGCAATTAAATGTTGCTGCAGATGCTTTGAAAGTAAACAGGCACTTTCTTTGCCTTAAAATGATGGCTGGCTGGCTGGATTATCATGTATTTATGGCATTCAAATGGATCTTCCCATCTTCTTGCACTCATCTGCACATACCAGGCAAAAAGGAAAAAAATTAAACAACAATTTTAAAATTCAAAGATGGGCCAGGTTAAAAAGACTTCAACTGACAGGTGACATTTTTTCTGTTTTCATCTTCCTGATTTTAATATAAATGTGTTCACTTAATCAGTCTTCCCAAATACACTGTGTCACTCCTCAAAGACTTTATCATGCAAGTGTGGTCACAAAACCATTTACTACTCTAGCCTGCCCTTCCCTTCAACGTTGCCCTTTAATTTTCAGATTCCCTCCCATAAAAATTTCCTGCCAATACATACTATTTTAAATCCTGTGGGCATTTTAATATATTCTGCTCAAGACATCTCAACATACAGGCATAAAACCAGAAGAGGAAGGCTGGAGCACACTGAATGCCAATCTAATCCAGGACCCTTTTCTAGAGTAGAGAATAAAATGCAGCTAGAATTTCCAGAAACTCAGTATAAGGACAATACTAGCCATGGTTATGAAAAGGATTACAGTACAGTACTTCCCTTGTTTCTGGTGACAAAAGATAACAACCAGGCACCTTCCAAACATATAGATTTCAGTTCCCAGAATTCTTCAGTACTCATTGCCAATATGGAAACTTTTTATTGAAGAGCAAAACTCTTGGTCAATAAAGGTCTTCTCCTCTCCTCTCCTCCCCTCCCCTCTCCTTCCCTCCTCCTCTGCTCTGATCTCCCCACCCCTCCTCTCTTCTCCATTCCATTCCAATCCATCTGATGATACTCAATACCTATATGGTTGTTTATTATAATCATAATTTAGGATTGATGATACAAGAGGAGGAGAGGGGGAAAGAGAAGGAAAATAAAAATAAAAACCTAGGAAGGGAAGCCAGATTCAGAGACTCAGATGAGAAAACTGCAAGGCCAAGTCAACACTGAGAAGAGTGATCCAAAATTTCAAGGGCCAGGGCAAGCAAGTTGACTTGAAAGATCTGGAGAAGAGATTAGGAATCCCCCTCCCACACACAACTGGTTATGTCTCATCTAATAGTTCTACAGTTCCATTTATTCCACCCATTTCTTCATTCTAACCTTTAAAAAAGTAAATCAGAGCAACTTGTCTCATTTCCCATTTTACCTTTCCTCCTTTCCATATTGTTTCAAGCAAAAGTTGGTTCATTAGACTTACAACATTTGATGCCTCTTTAAAAAAAAATCAAAGAAATGTAAAACAGAAGCGTTGCGATTTGTACAGTAGCATGGGGAAATGTAGATGAGGTCCTCTTGAATTGAAATGAAAGCCAACATTCACTCTTTATTCCCTTTTGATTATCCTCTCCCTGGATACAGACAATCTCCAACCCTGCTTATTTTTCACCAACGAATTAAATCTATTATACTTGACTATGTTTCCAGCTCTTACATGCTCTTAGGCACCTTGTTTATGTCCTTTTAGTTTATGTAACATTTTCTTTTTGTACTGGCTGTTTTATCCTATAAACACCGGGAATCAATCCATCTTCTAAATTTGTGAGTCAAGGCTGAGCGATACATTCAGTTTCTTTTTATTTAAAATAGTGATCTTGGCCCAAATGCTTCCCTTCTGTCATTACGTAGCCTGGCAGCCTTTCACTTATCTGACTGCTCTGTATCTTTTAAAAAAGAGAGAGATGGATGGGTTTTTTCTTCCTCCACCTTTCTATTTCTGACACCTGCTCTGGTGTTACCACCATGTCCTCGAGTCACGGACACTGGCAAACAGTTCTCCCAGGGTATTATATGACAGTTTTATGAATGCCTGATGTCCTAGGACTATAACTTTGCTTGGATGCCTACCACCATTGACACAGTATTCTAGGTTCAAGGCATAGTCATTTCCTCTTCAATTCCTTACCACTGTCACAGAATTAGACAGAATAGAGCCCCAGTGGTGCAGTGATCACCAGCTGCCAGCAGTTTGGCAGATCGAATTTCACCAGGCTCAAGGTTGACTCAGCCTTCCATCCTTCCAAGGTCGGTAAAATGAGGACCCAGATTGTTGGGGGAAATATGCTTACTCTCTATAAACCATTTTGAGAGGGCTGTAAAACACTGTGAAGCGGCATATAAACCTAAATGCTATTGCTAATTAGCAATAAATATAGCATGGTTAATTTTTTTATATAAATACTTTATTGGTTTTTCAAATTTTAAAAAATCACAATAAATCTTTGAGCATCATTGTATTTACATTGATTTCATATTGATACATTACGATATTTACAGTAGTCAAAATGTTCTATGTTCTTATTTCGTTTTCCTTTTTTCTTTTTCTATCACCAGTCCATTGATACCAATTTTCCAATAAATCATACAGGTAGTAATCTGAATCTTTTTGTCCTCTTAATTCTGTAGTAAGTATTTCTGAAACAATCATTTAAAAAAAATATTAAATTTTCAATAGGTGGGTTAGGATTCTTCCAACACTGTGCATAAGCAAGTCTTGCTGCTGTGGTGATATGTAAGGTCAAATATTTAATATTTTTACTGTTTTGGTTTTTGAATATTCCAAGAACATGGCTAGTTTAATTAAAAGAAGGACCAGGGGAGACATGATAGCAGTCTTCCAGTATATCAGGGGTTGCCACAAAGAAGAAGGAGTCAACCTATTCTCCAAAGCACCTGAGAGTAGAAGAAGAAGCAATGGATGGAAACTAAACAAGGAAAGAAGTAATTTAGAACTAAGGAGAAATTTTCTGACAGTTAGAACAATTAATCAGTGGAACAGCTTACCTCCAGAAGTTGTGAATTCCCCAACACTAGAAGTTTTTAAGCAGATGTTGGATAACCATCTGTCTGAAGTAGAATAGAATAGAATGGAATGGAATTGAGTGGAATGGAATGGAATAGAATAGAATAGAATTTTATTGGCCAAGTGTGATTGGACACATAAGGAATTTGTCTTTGGTGCATATGCTCTCAGTGTACATAAAAGAAAAGATAAGTTCCTGAAGAATCACCAGGGTTGTATTTCACTTTGGGGGGCTGGAATGGGCATGGCCAGGGTGGGTGGGCATGGCTAACTTGACATCATGTGTGTTGGGGTTCCTGTGGCGGCCCAAGTGATCTGCCAGTGAAAACAGGCTCCTGAGCTCTGTTTTTGGCTTAGATGACTTCCTACAAACTTCTACCAGTGAAAACAGACCTCGGAAAGACAACCCATGGACCCCCCCGGGCTCTATTTCTGCTGGCAGAGACACTGAGCCTTGAGTTTGACACTCCCATCTTATGCGGTAGCTGTTGTTGCTATTTAATGAGACCTTTGAGAATAATAGCCACTAAATGAAAGAAAATAAAGATCCTTTATGCAATAAGGTTCCCTTCCCTTTTGGTGTGAAAAGTAGCAATTTGCTGATAAAAGTGATTGATTGTGTCTGGGTATATTTGCTTTGGACAGAGTTTTGCCTGAGAGTCAATCAATCACATTGAATGGGAAACTAAGACTAATGCACTACAACCGTATCTGTGGTGGACTTGGTTTATCAATCACCATCTGCCTGTGCAGTGGTGCAATAGAAGAGACATTCTTGAGTATTATGGGATGACAGGCTAGGCAGCCCAAGGTTTTGTCAGATTTTATCTTTTAAAATGTAGACTTGCCGGGTCTTCATACAGGGGTGAAATCCAGCAGGTTCTGATAGGTTCTGGAGAACTGGTGGTGGAAATTTTTAGTAGTTCAGCAAACCAGTGAATACCACCTCTGGCTGGTCCCGAAGTGGGGTGGGAATTTTGCAATATCCTTCCCCAGAAGTGGGGTGGGAGTGAGGATTTTGCAGTATCCTTCCCCCAAGAATGGGGAGGGAAAGGGATTTCACAATATCCTTCCCCAGAAGTGGGGTGGAAATGAGGATTTTGCAGTATCATTCCCCCAAGAGTGGGGAGGGAATGGGGATTTTGCAATATCCTTCCCCAGAAGTGTGGTGGAAGTGAGGATTTTACAGTATCACTCCCCCATGATTGGGGAGGGAATGGGGATTTTGCAATATCCTTCCCCAGAAGTGTGGTGGAAGTGAGGATTTTACAGTATCACTCCCCCTTGATTGGGGAGGGAATGGGAATTTTGCAATATCCTTCCCCTGCCATGCCCACCAAGCCATGACCACAGAACCAGTGTCTTCCTACATTTAACAGCAAGGCAGTAAAATTTACAGAAATGTTAAGTCAGTATAACCTCCTCTTTTTAGGCATCACTAAGAAGAAGAACTTGCAGCTGTTTAGTCCGAAGAATAGAGAGATGCTAATCATAAGGTGTTGTACATCATGATTCTTGACAAATGTATCTTTTCTTTATATGCACACTGAGAGCACATGCACCAATGACAAATTCCTTGTGTATCCAATCATATTTGGCCAATAAAGAATTACAGTATATCTATCTATGTATCTATGTATCTATGTATCTATCTATGTATCTATCTATGTATCTATCTATGTATCTATCTATGTATCTATCTATCTATCTATCTATCTATCTATCTATCTATCTATCTATGTATCTATCTAGCTAGCTAGCTAGCTAGCTTAGTATTAATAATAGTATTCTCTAATAGTAATCTCATAATAACAGTGTCATAATGTTAATACATATTAATTGTTAATACTAATCAGAATTAATCAAAATGAATAAGTTACAGTAATCAACTGTAATAATAAAATTAATCTTTCTCTTGTAATTTTCAAAATTCTTACTCCTGTTTCATCCAGCCATTGTTAGAACAGATCCCATAACTCAAAACATTCAGTGTCTTCCTTGTCTTTAATTTCAAATGTTTATTTATTCATTTCTCCACATTCTAAATTTTTTGTTATTATCTTTTCTTCTGTGGAGAAACTCTTTGCCCTTCCAATGTTGTGCAAACATTATTCTGGCCACTGTTAATGCACATATTATTAAAGGCAGAAACATACTTTCAAACAGTGATGGGCTCCTACAGGTACGGTCAGGTATGCAAAATTGGTAGAAAAATTTTGATTTCCCCCCCCCCTTTTTTTCCCCCTTCTGGGCTCTGGGTATATTTTTCCTATCGCAGTAAATGAGGTTGAATGTGTATAATTTTAGAACAGCTGTGTATGCATGTGTGTATATATACTTCATATAGTAGGTAATCTATATTTTTGTGTGCCTGTGTGTAATATGTATGTACACATGTGGCATATACACATAGAATTAAATAGTATATTTTGGATGTTCAGTAATAGTAAATAGACAGGGAAATTGTATCTCTTCAGGGCAAGGAGAGGCCAGGCACCCTAACCCTAATCCTTGACATGAATGACGTCAAGTTTTCCACCTTTAAGCCAGTCACATTTTAAACCACCCCACGGTCACATGATCATCAAGCCACTCCCACCTGGTCACATGGCTGGCAAACCACACCCAAAAAATAAGCCACGCCCAGAGTGTGATAGTAAAACTTTTTGCATCCCTTCACTGCTTTCAAATCAATCCATGTGAAGCTGCTAATCCATGAAGGAAGACAGAAATGATAAGGAATGAATACAGAATCCTGGAAAGCAGAAATTCCCACCCACTGTTCGCACCAACTAATTAAGGCAAACCCTTTCAAGCACTTTTTTCCCAAATGAGTTATCTTCTCTGAGATTTAAAAATGATAATAATCAAGTGACATGTTTTCACCCTTCCCACAATCTGTCACAGCTATGAAGCATTTAGAAAAAAGAAAAATAAAGATTTGGATTAGACTTCACTATCTCCAGATTTCAATGTCATTGAAAAAACTGTGGTGAGATCTCAGACATGATGTGTGCAAGGGGATCTAAGAATATTTCTGAGCAGGAAGAAGTCTGCAAGGAGGAGTGGGGAAAATCTACCAGCCAGAATAAACGTACCGTGGCTCCCTTCTTAATCAGGGGGCAGTTGGGGAGCCCTTACAGAGTAGTGCCAAGGGTTTTAACATGTTTTTTGCTGATAAAATTGCTCAGAGAGACTCCGAAGAACAAACACAGTACAAATCCAATACAGTGGTACCTCAAGATACGAACCCCTCGTCTTACGAACAACTCGTGATACGAACCCGGGGTTCAGAAAAAAATTGCCTCTTCCTACGAACTTTTTTCGTGTTACGAACGCCAAACCCGAACTTCCGGGTTCAGCGTTCGGAGGCTGCTGGAAAGCCGCCCGGCTGTTTTAAAAGGTGACAGCCAGCGGCGGGGCTTCTTTCCGGGTTCGGGAGGCCACTTTGGGGTTTTGTCTGGGAGAGAGGGCAGGAGGTCTGGCGCTGGGGGAGGGAGTCAGGAAGGTCCTCCTGCTCTCCCCCCCCCAGCGAAAAACACAAAGACGGTCTGACAGGCAGGGCAGAGCAGCCTGGAGCAAAGGGAGTCTGAAACCGCCGGCGGCTTCAGCTTCCCATTGCTCCGTGGGCGGCGGCTGACAGCCTTTGTATTTTTGGCTGGGGGGGAAAGCAGGAGGCGCAGGATCGGTGGGCGTGGGGCGAGGCAGCAGGTCTGCATCCTGGGCGGGCGGCGGGCGAGGAGGCGCGGCCGAGCGGGCCAGCGAGGGTGCATCCAACTTGAGGGGCTGGCGGGAGGAAAGCAAATGCCACGGGGCTGGGCTCGGCTCCCCCCTCGGCTCCCCCCCTTACCAGCCCCGCCGCGGAAGGCTCCATTCTGTTCCCTGCCGGACCGATTGAGCGGCCGGCGGTCTCCATTCAGGGAACAGAATGGAGCCTTCCGCGGCGGGGCTGGTAAGGGGGGGAGCCAAGGGGGGAGGCGAGCCCAGCCCCATGGCATTCGCTTTCCTCCCGCCCGCAGCCGACTGATCGTGGGCTCCTTCCCGACCTCGGAGAGCTTCCTGGTTTTCGTCCGTGTTGGATTCACGAGCTTTCATGACCAGGAAGCTCTCCGAGGTTGTGGGGGAGGGGGGGAGCCGAGCCCAGCCCCGTGACATTCGCTTTCCTCCCGCCCGCAGCCGAGACTGATCGTGGGCTCCTTCGCAACCTCGGAGAGCTTCCAGGGCATGAAAGCTCACAAAAACCAGGAAGCTCTCCGAGGTCGGGAAGGAGCCCACGATCAGTCGGCTGCGGGCGGGAGGAAAGCGAATGCCACGGGGCTGGGCTCGGCTCCCCCCTCGGCTCCCCCCCTTACCAGCCCCGCCGCGGAAGGCTCCATTCTGTTCCCTGAATGGAGACCGCCGGCCGCTCAATCGGGCCGGCAGGGAACAGAATGGAGCGTTCCGCGGCAGGGCTGGTAAGGGGGGGAGCCGAGCCCAGCCCCGTGACATTCGCTTTCCTCCCGCCCGCAGCCGAGACTGATCGTGGGCTCCTTTGCAACCTCAGAGAGCTTTCAGGGCATGAAAGCTCACGAAAACCAGGAAGCTCTCCGAGGTCGGGAAGGAGCCCGCGATCAGTTGGCTGCGGGCGGGAGGAAAGCGAATGCCACGGGGCTGGGCTCGGCTCCCCCCTTGGCTTCCCCCCTTACCAGCCCCGCCGCGGAAGGCTCCATTCTGTTCCCTGAATGGAGACCGCCGGCCGCTCAATCGGGCCGGCAGGGAACAGAATGGAGCTTTCCGCGGCGGGGCTGGTAAGGGGGGGAGCCGAGCCCAGCCCCGTGACATTCGCTTTCCTCCCGCCCGCAGCCGAGACTGATCGTGGGCTCCTTTGCAACCTCAGAGAGCTTCCAGGGCATGAAAGCTCACGAAAACCAGGAAGCTCTCCGAGGTTGCGAAGGAGCCCACGATCAGTCGGCTGCGGGCGGGAGGAAAGCGAATGCCAAGGGGCTGGGCTCGGCTCCCCCCCCGGCTCCCCCCCTTACCAGCCCCGCCGCAGAAGGCTCCATTCTGTTCCCTGCCGGCCCGATTGAGCCGCCGGCGGTCTCCATTCAGGGAACAGAATGGAGCCTTCCGCGGCGGGGCTGGTAAAGGGGGGAGCCGAGGGGGGAGCCGAGCCCAGCCCCGTGGTATTCGCTTTCCTCCCGCCCGCAGCCGACTGATCGTGGGCTCCTTCGCAACCTCGGAGAGTTTCCTGGTTTTCGTGAGCTTTCATGCCCTGGAAGCTCTCCGAGGTTGCGAAGGAGCCCACGATCAGTCGGCTGCAGGTGGGAGGAAGGCGAATCCCCCGTGGGCTCCGTTACATCTTCCGCTGCCAGCCAGGCCATGCTGGCGGCAGCGGAACAATCGCCTTCCTCCCGCCCGCAGCCGACTGACCGTGGGCTCCTTCCCGAGCTCCCTTCCTGAGCCTCCCGTTCTCTCTCCCCCCCCCCTCACCCCTTCGCCTCCCTGTGTTCCTAGGAGAAGTGCTGGGGATTGAGGCAAGACAGACCTTCTGCTCCTCACCAGCACTTCTCCTAGGAACACAGGGGGGCGAAGGGGCGAGGGGGCGGAGAGAGAACGGGAAGCTCAGCATTCCGTCAGCCGCAGCGCTGGCTGTCAACTTTTCTTTTTAGCACTGGGCAGGAGCTTACTTGCCTCCCCAGTGCTAAAAAGAAAAGTTGACAGCCAGCGCTGCGACTGACGGAATGCTGAGCCTCCCGTTCTCCCCCCCCCACCTTGCCCCTTCCGGTTTCGGCATTCGGGAGACCGCTGGGTTCCCAGCTGTCTCCGAACGCCAAACACCAAAGCCGAACTTCCGCGTTCGGCTTCAGGAGACAGCTGGGAAGCAGCGCGGCTCTTTTAAAAGGTGACAGCCAGCCTGGGGGACTTCCCAGCACCCCCGAACCCTGTGCTGGGAAGCCCCCCAGGCCGGCTGTCACCTTTTAAAACAGCCGCGCGGCTTCCCAGCAGTCGCGGAAAGCCGTTTTTTTGCGGGGGTTTTTTTGGTTGCACGGATTAATTGACTTTACATTGTTTCCTATGGGAAACAATGTTTCGTCTTACGAACCTTTCGTCTTACGAACCTCCCCCCGGCACCAATTAAGTTTGTATCTTAAGGTACCATTGTACTTAAAAACAGTTTAAAACCTTAATATAAAAAAAGTAGAGGTGGTACCTCTATTTACGAACTTAATTTATTCTGTGACCAGGTTTTAAGTAGAAAAGTTTATAAGAAGAAGCAATTTTTACCATAGGGATCAATGTAAAAGCAAATAATGCGTGCGATTGGGGAAACCACACGGAGGGTGGAGGCCCTGTTTCCTCCCCGGAGATTCCTAGGGAGGCTCCATGGAGGCTTCTCCATGTCTTTTCCAGCACTATTTCCTCCCAGGAGATTCCTAGAGAGGCCCCATGCAGGTTTCTCCCTACCTTTTCCAGCCCTGTTTCCTCCCAGGAGATTCCTAGAGAGGCCCCACAGAGGCTTCTCCTCACCTTTTCCGGCCCTGTGTCCTCCCAGGAGATTCCCAGAGAGCCTCCTAGGGAGGCTCCATGGAGGCTTCTCCATGTCTTTTCCAGCACTATTTCCTCCCAGGAGATTCCTAGAGAGGCCCCATGCAGGTTTCTCCCTACCTTTTCCAGCCCTGTTTCCTCCCAGGAGATTCCTAGAGAGGCCCCACAGAGGCTTCTCCTCACCTTTTCCGGCCCTGTGTCCTCCCAGGAGATTCCCAGAGAGGCCCCACGGGGGCTTCTCCCTGCCTTTTCCAATCCTGTTTCCTCCCAGGAGATTCCTAGAGAGGCCGCACAGAGGCTTCTACCTGCCTTTTCCGGCCCTGTTTCCTCCCAGGAAATTCCTAGAGAGGCCCCACACAGGCTTTTCCCTGCCTTTTCGGGTTACAGTTTTGGAGGCTCAGGTTTGTAAGAAGAAAATGGTTCTTGAGAGAAGAGGCAAAAAAATCTTGAACACCGGGTTCTTATCTAGAAAAGTGTGTTAAGTATAGGTGTTCTTAGGTAGAGGTACAACTGTACTCTAAGCAGACTGAAGGGAAGGATTAAAAGATATAATGTTTTAAATGGAATGGATACAAAATACCAGGATAAAGGGTATCAGGTTATTGATATCTGCTTACCGCTGAAACCATATCAGTTTGAAACCAACTGGCATTGAAGCCATTCTTTGAGTGACAGAAATACTCATGCACTTGGACCTCAGAAGGTTCAAACTAAGCTGGGCCATCAGATATTCCTTTTTCATATATTTGTCACCCACATTACACTTGGAATATATAAATAAATTATTGAAAGAAAAGATTAATACAGAAGCAGGTTACATAGAATAGAGGAGCGGCATACAAATCTAATGAATAATAATAATAATAATAATAATAATAATAATAATAATAATAATAATAATAATAATAATCGTCATCATCATCATCATCATCATCATCATCATCATCATCATCATCTCCATGAAATAAGGGAAGAAACCTTGAAGGTCTTCTAGACCAACCACCTGACCCAGCAGTAAAGCCTAGATCAGTGATGGCAAACCTTTTTTGGCTCGCCTGCCAAAAAGGGGTGTGCAGGTGTGCTAGTGCACCATGCATGCCCACACCTATGCCCTCCCTCTGAACATGCACACAACCCCCATGCTGCGCCCCCCCCCCCCCCCCGGTGCATGTGGACATCCTGCCGTTGCCCCACACACATGCGGGTAGGCCCCACAACAGTTTCGGGAAGACTGGGGAGGGCAAAAAATGGCCGAATGGGCCAAACAGAAGTTTGGAAATGAATTCCAGTTAGGCCGTGGGGCTATTTTTCACCATCCCCATGCTTCAGGAGGCTTCCATGAAACCTGGGGAGAGCAAAAACAGCCCAATGGGCCAACCAGAAGTTCATTTCTGAACTGGTTTGGCTGTTGGGCCATTTTTCACCCATCCCCAGGTTTCAGGAGGCTTCCTTGAAGTGAAAATAGCCGAAAAGAAGGCTGAAAATTTAGCTGGCCAGTGTACACATGCATGCTGGAGCTGACGTAGGTCAATGCCTCACGTGCCCTCCGTTTTGGCTCTGTGTGCCACCTGTGGCACGCATGCCATAGGTTTGCCAAATGACTGCCCAATCTGTTCTTAAGAAACTCCAGTGATGGAGCACCCAGAACTCAGAATACTGCTTGTGAATAATCAACTAACAGCAACAAGAACAATAATGCTTGTGAATAATCAGCTGTCAGCCCAGAGTGCTATTGGATCAGGATAATAGTCCATAATGCAGCCGCATGAGCTGGTGTGGGTATGCCTAGGTACAACCAGGGGTGGGTAGCAGGCAGGACAGGTTTGAACGCAGTTCCACCAGTGGAAATGAAGCTGTGTGCCCAGCTCCAGCTGACTATTCCCCCCCAATCCTCTTCCTCGGAAAGCAACAGGGAGACCAGCACTGGTAGGAGTTGCAGGGAGCCCATTTCCTCTTCCCTCTTTTCTCAACAGTTGATTGGCACCCATTCTCCTACCTACCCAGCCTGAGGCAGGGAGCGACTCAGGAAGGAGAGCGTGGGAAATGCGAAGCAAATTGTGACCCCAGAGAGCGAAACTGGTGAGTTTATAAGTCGAGGACTTAACAGTTCACTTGAATGATGATGATCATTCAAGCCACTCCCACCTGGTCACATGGCCATCAAGCCACTCCTACCCAGTCACATGACCATAAAGCCACAGCCACAAAATAAGCCACACCCACAGTGTGGCAGTACAAAGTTTGGCTGCCCATTATTGGATACAACCATATCATACCAACAAGAGCCAGGGTGGCACAGCAGGTAGAGTGCTGTACTGCAGGCCACTGAAGCTGACTGTAGATCTGTAGGTCAGCAGTTCAAATCTTATCACCGGCTCAAGGTTGACTCAGCCTTCCATCCATCCAAGGTGGGTAAAGTGAGGACCCGGATTGTGGGGGCAATATGCTGGCTTTGTTAAAAAGTGCTATTGCTAACGTGTTGTAAGCCACCCTGAGTATAAGGAGAAGGGCGGCATTAAAATTGAATGAATGAACGAACAAACAAACAAACAAACAAACAAACAAACAAACAGGTGTTGGTTATCACTTATAAAGCCCTACATGGTTTTGGTCCAGCCTACTTACAGGACCATCTTCTGCCTCATATCTCCCAGCAACCAATTAGGGCCCGAAGAGTTGGCCTTCTCTGGGTCCCATCAGCCAAACAATGCTGACCAGTGAGATCATGTGGGAGGGCTTTTTCTGTGGTGGCTCCAGCTATCTAGAACCAACTACCCCTGGAGATTTGTACCACTCCTACCCTCCTGGCCTTCCAGAAAACCCTGAAAATCTGCCTCTGCCGGCAGACCTGGGACCATTGAGTAATGCCAACTAACTCCAGCCTAGAAATCATAAATGTTTTTATCTTAAGGGTTTTAAATTGTTTTTACATTATTTTTACTTGTTGTATGCTGCCCAGAGTCTGAAAGGAAGCGGGTGATCTATAAATTTAATAAATTAAATTAAATAAATAAATTGCAGAGAGACAACAGCTGAGATGGGTCTTTCTGTCCTCTAAACTTGCCATATCTAATGTTGTACAAAGCTTTTTGATTCTGTGCTTCCACCTGAGTCTGGGCTGCTGGCATTGTAATTCCTCAACCTCTGGAGGGTCACAAGTTCTCCAGGTCTCATCCCAAAGCTTATCTGCTTAATAAAAGATCCTGTGAACCTCCATTCAGCCAATATCTGAAGCACCTCCGGTTAGCTTCACTCTTCTGAGATTATGCATGAGAATGCATCGCCATGTTGGATGGAGCCTGTGTATGTTGGTTAAATGGCTTTTCTTATCTGTTTCCCACAAGGGGAAATAGTCACCTTTCCTGTTTTCAACCAACTCCTCATTTTTCTGCACAGAGAATTTTAAAACCACTTGCTTACTCGTGACAGGAATGGATATTTAATACCACGTTTGCTCTGACCAAGACTTCTTGATAAATAGTAAAGCCTTTCATGCCCTTCATGGCATCAGACCAGAATATCTCCGGGACTGCCTTCTGCCACACAAATCCCAGTGACCGGATAGGTCTCACAGAGTTGGACTTCTCCGGGTCTTGTCGACAAAACAATGTCGTCTGGCAGGACCCAGGGGAAGAGCCTTCTCTGTGGCGGCCCCGACCCTCTGGAATCAACTCCCCCTGGAGATCAGGACTGCCCCCACCCTCTTTGCCTTTTGCAAACTCCTTAAAACCCACCTCTGTCGCCAGGCTTGGGGGAATTGATTCCCTTGGGCCATTTCCGCTTTGTGTATGGTTTGTATGAGATGCATGATTGTTTTTTATATTAAGGGTTTTAAAGTGTTTTTAAGTATTGGATTTGTATTGTTCTTGTTGTGAGCCATTTCGAGTCTGCGGAGAGGGGCGGCATACAAATCTAACAAATAAATAAATAAATAAAGCACAAACAGAGTCCCCAAAACCTCTTTTTATTTTAACAGCTGTGAATTATCTTCATTCTCAGCCGTAATAAGTCCCAAACAATGTTAATGAGTCTGACAGAACTCAGAAGAAGGCTGATAAGCACCAACCTTTATCTCTCTTGACATGCTGCCAAAGACCTAATGGACAAGGAGCTTGGCAACGCCAAACAGAAACACAGAATCAGAAATGCTGAGACACAAATTGAACAAAGTTGCTTCCTGCAATGAGTACAACAATTTGCTCCACTTTTATAGCCTATGGGAGGGGCCAATCCTCCCCAAGCCTTACTCCTGAGTAGACCTCCTCCTCTGTAACTGTTCTTGCTTTCTGGCAGTTCTGTGCATGCACGCATTGGGAACAGGCTCCCCCTGTTCCTCTGCCTCACATATGTCAGCCTTTGGAAGCTCTGGACTCAGCACAAATCTCCCAGATGGCCTGGGCTGGATCTCTGCTTTTGGCACCAAGTCTTTTCCAGACTCCAGGCTCCTCTCCAGCCTCCCCTCTGTCTGACTCTGCTGCCAACTCCGCAAGTCGCTGGCAGAACATAACAAAGTTGTTCATTAACATCTTTTTCCATTTACATAGAAACATAGAAGATTGACGGCAAAAAAGACCTCCTGGTCCATCTAGTCTGCCCTTATACTATTTCCTGTATTTTATCTTAGTATGGATCTATGTTTATCCCAGGCATGTTTCAATTCAGTTCCTGTGGATTTACCAACCACGTCTGCTGGAAGTTTGTTCCAAGCATCTACTACTCTTTCAGTCAAATATTTTCTCACATTGCTTCTGATCTTTCCCCCATCTAACCCCTTGTTCTTGTGTTCACTTTCCTATTAAAAACACTTTCCTCCTGAACCTTATTTAACCCTTTAACATATTTAAATGTTTCAATCATGTCCCCCCTTTCCCTTCTGTCCTCCAGACTATACAGATTGAGTTCATTAAGTCTTTCCTGATACGTTTTATGCTTAAGACCTTCCACCATTCTTGCAGCCCGTCTTTGGACTCGTTCAATTTTGTCAGTATCTTTTTATAGCTGAGGTCTCCAGGACTGAACACAGAATTTCAAATGTGGTCTCACCAGCGCTCTATTCAGCGGGATCACAATCTCCCTCTTTCTGCTTGTTATTTGTCTTAGGTTCTGTATTATGTAAAGTGCCAGCAGAGTTCATTGACTCAAGGAAAGAAATGTACCCCGTGCAGAAGGTTGCCTGTTGTTTTGCATAAAATTGATTGATAAAGCAATATTAATCCCCTTTATAACTCATGAACAGTGACAAGCATGTAGGAGGAGAAACTTCCAGGGGCAGAGACACTTGCCTTTAGTGATCTTCCTGTTATCTTTGCAACATTATGACAAACTCCCCTCATTAATTTAACATGTGCACAAGAAAAGGACCTGAACTTCCCAGGCGGATCAAGGGAAGAGATACAGCAGGAGCACAAGGAGGTAAAATAACCTCACACTGCATTTTCAGAGCTGTTTGCGGAAAAAAAGATTAATCCATTTTTTTAAATGCTGCAGTCTGTAGTAGAGAGCAATCATTTCTTTGCTTTCTGAAAACTGCCTCCTCAATGATGGGAGTCTTTAGAGATATACACCTCCAACCCGCCTCTCTTCACCGCAGTGGATATATCACGATAGTTATTAGAACTGGTACCAAATTTCACTTCAGTAAAATTTCTGAGCTAAGGGTGGAGGATCTTTGTAGCTAAGCCTCAGATGAAAAACCATTGCTCCAAAATGTGTTTATCCTCCAGAACTTGTGGTGCTCCATCACTGAATGTTTTCAAGAAGAGACTGGACTGCCATTTGTCTGGAATAGCATAGGACAGTGATGGGGAACCTATGGCATGGGTGCCACAGGTGGCACGTGGAGCCATATCTGCTGGCACCTGAGCCATTGCCCTAGCTCAGTTCCAACGTGCATGTGTGTGCTGGCCAGCTGATTTTTGGCTCACACAGAGGTTCTGGGAGGGCATTTTTGGTTTTCAGAGAGCCTCTGGAGGAGTGGGGAGGGCATTTTTACCTCCCCCAGCTCCAGGGAAGTCTTTGGAGTGTGGGGAAGGCAGAACACGATCCTACTGGGCCCACCAGAAGTTGGGAAACAGGCTGTTTCTGGCCTCCAGAGGTGCGAGGGAAGCTGGTTTTGCCCCACCCCAAGCATTGAATTATGGCTGTAGACACTCGTGCATGTATGACAATGCATGCCCATGCTCTTTCGGCACCCAAGGAAAAAAAGGTTCACCATCATTGGCATAAGATCTCCTGCTTGAGCAGGTGGTTGGATTAGATTTCTGGCAACTGAGAAGACTCTAGGACATGTGCACCCCCCCCCCCCCCGTGAATGAATGTGCACCCCCCTGCACTTCCACCCCCTACATGTGCCCAGGCCTTTCTGAAGCCTGGTAGGCAGTGGTGGGTTCATACCAGTGTGGCCCAGAGAACCGGATCGATATGAACCCACTGATTTTTGGGGTTTCTTTTCCTGGCGTCTCCGTGTCAAAAGAAGCCCTCCCACCCACACCCACACCCATCCCCATCTTCATGCCAAACTTTATTCTTCATCTGAAAATTCAGTTGGTTCATATCAATGCAGCCAGTGAAGGGATGAATCAACCTTGAGCCAGTGGTGAGATTTGAACTGCTGAACTACAGCTAGCAGTTAGCTGAAGTAGTCTACACTCCTGCACTCTAACCACTGTGCCACCCCAGCTAAACAGGGCACCCAATATTTTCATTCTGGACAGAAGGCTATCCAGTCTATTTTTGAAAACTTGGAGCACCCACAACTTCGGGAAGTCACCTGTTGCATTGGTTAATTGTTCTTACGTTCATTGAATTGGTTAACAACTGTTCTTACTTTCAGAAAATTCATTCTTGGTTCTAGGTTGAATCCAGTGATTTTTAGGTTCTAGGTTGAATCCAGTGATTTTTAGGTTCTAGATTGAATCCAGTGATTACCAATATTTTTACTATCACACTGTGGGCATGGCTTATGCATTTTCTTTCAACATTTTTCAGTGCAAATTGGGTGCTTTTGGGTGGAGTTCCATTATTGCTACCCCACTGTGTTCCCCCCCTCCGGTCTGGGCAGTAGCCCACCCCTGGATGTCGCTCTCTGGACCACATTGATAGAAACCCACCACTGCTGGTAGGTGAAAAAAATGCCCAAACGAGCAAACCGTAAATTCAAAAAACCGTGAACTCCCCAGAGTGCAAAACCCCCCAGCACAACAGCAAACTGGAAGTGCGTTTTTCTGAACTTCCAGTTTGTCTGTTGGGGGAGGGTTTTTTGCCTCTGGGGCTTCCCTGAAGCATCCAGAGAATGAAACCACCTTTCCACAGAGAAGAGCCTTCTCTGTGGGGGCCCCGACCCTCTGAAATCAACTCCCCCGGTAGATTCGCACTGACCCCAGTCTCCTCGCCTTCTGAAAGGGTTTAAAAATTCATCTTTGCCGCCAGGCCTGGGGTTTTTAGATCATCCTCCCTGACCAATGAAAGTTTTAATGTGATTGTTGAATGAATGGTAATGACTTCTTAAATTAGATTTTTAAGGCATTTTTAAAAAATGTATTATTAATTGGATTGTTTACTATTGTTTTCTGATTTTTGTACATGTTGTGAGACGCCCCGAGTCCCCAGAGAGGGGAGGCATTCAAATCCAATTAAATCTTAAATCTTTCCCAAGGCCGAAAATCAGCTGGCCAGCATGCACATGCGTGCTAGAACTGAAACATGGAAAAGTCTCATGTGCCATTTGTGACACGCATGCCATAGGTTTGCCTTCGCAGCTCTAGGCTAATGGCTCACTTCAGTCTGCCTACCCCCACGGAGTCCACGCAGATAAATAAATAAATTATAAATAAATAATCTCTGCTTGCTCTTCCCCTACTTATATACTTGAGATAGGCAGCCGTATCAATTGAATTAATAAAGAAATAAATATAAGAACAACTGCGTCACCCTCTAAGAATCTATTCTAAAAGATTACTTCTATTTATAACTAGGGTTCTAATTTAGCTTTACCAACTGAAGTTCCTATTTTTCACAAGGGGCTTTTATTATTTTTGGGAGAAAAATATTTTTTTTATTCTCAAGAAACTGCTGCTAGAAGCATCAGCAACATTACTCTGCTCAACAGCTGGGTTCACACATCATACTAAGCCATAATGTGATTTCTTCACCATTTTGACATATCATGGTTCATTCAGCTGTTTCCTAATTGTAATTCTTTCCTAAATAAAAAACCTGTCTTGCTTCATCAAATGCCCAAGCAGGGGGTTGGACTAGAAGACCTCCAAGGTCCCTTCCAACTCTGTTGTTATTATTGTTAAATTTACATTTATTGTAAATTTACATTTACACCAAGAAAAATTCCTTGTGTGTCCAATCACACTCGGCCAGTAAAGAATTCTATTCTATTCTACATCAATTGGGGTGCTGGTCGGGGTGGGGAAATCATCTAGTAAACCCTGAGTATTCATCCTCAATATATTCACTAAGCAAAGCTACTCAACTAAGGAGATGAAAGCCATTGTTCATCAGATGTCAGCCCTTAAACGCAACATGCCATTAAAGCCATAATATTCCTGTAATCAAAGTAGATGCAGTCCAAAAAAAAAAGAAAAAAATACCAAGCAACAGTTTAAAATCAATGATGACAGTAAATTACACTGAAAATGCTGAAACCGGTATTTTTCTGGCGATGGGGACAATTGAGAATAGCAATATTTCTCTTAGCACTTCTGAAATCACAATTACGTAGAAGAAGAAAATAGCATGGCTTGGTATGGGGCAGTGATGGCAAACATTTTTTGGTTCGCGTGCCAAAAGGGGGGTGCGAAGGGGGTCGTATACATGCGTGCCCATACATGCGTGCCCACAATCATAATTCCATGCACTTCTCCATGCATGTGTACTGACCTCCTCTTGTCACACACGCTAACTTTTCACTCTCCCCAGGTGTCAGAGCCTTTCTAGGAACCTGGGATCGGCAAAACCAGCCTCCCCCTCCTCCCAGGAGACCTCTTTCAAGTTTATTTATTTATTTTATTTTATTTATTTATTTATTTGTCATATAAATATAATATTGTACTGTAGTATATTTAACATAATATAAGTATAAAGTAGAGATAGAAAAGATAAACGACATTAGGACAGGGACGGTAGGCAGAAAGGTGCACTTATGCACTCCCCTTACAGACCTCTTAGAAAAGGGGATGTCTGTCTATTGTAGATAATGTCAGGTTGAAGATTTTGGGGTTGGGGGAAGAAACAACAGAGTCCAGTAGTGAATTCCAGGCATTGACCATTCTGTTGCTGAAATCGTATTTACTGCAGTCTAGTTTGGAGCGATTTAAATTTAGTTTGTATCTATTGCATGCTCTTGTGTTGTTGTTGTTAAAGGTGAAGTAGTCGCCAACAGGGAGTACATTGTGATGTATGATTTTATGAACAACAGTTAAATCAGTAAATGTCTGCTATGCAGTGTGGATTCCATACAGGTGAACTGTATTCAAGAATTGGTCTGGCAAATGTTTTGTTTGGTCTGGCAAATGTTTTGCATGCTCTGGTTAGTAGATCGGTGCTCCTAGAGAAGAAGTTGCGTAGAATTATGTTTGTGACTCTTAGTGCTTTTTTGGCAAGGCTGTGCAGTGGGCTCTGGCACTTTGGTCATTGGAAATGAGTACTCCAAGGTCTTTGACTGAATAAGGGTCTTCTGCGAGTTCAGTTTGTCCAAGTGTGTAGATTAGATTAGATTAGATTAGATTAGATTTATTGGATTTATATGCCGCCCCTCTCCGCAAACTCGGATAATAAATAATAAAAAACAGTACATAATAACAAATCCAATGCCCACCAATCTAATTACAATTTAAAATTAATAAATTCATAAAACAATCCCAATGTATATAAAAATAGACACACAGTCAATCAATCAAATGGCAAAACATGGGCAAGGGGGAGATGTTTAGTTCCCCCATGCCTGACGGCAGAGGTGGATCTTAAGGAATTTATGAAAGGCAGGGAGGGTGGGGGCAATCCTAATCTCAGGGGGGAGCAGGTTCCAGATGGTCGGGGCCCCCACAGAGAAGGCTCTTCCCCTGGGTCCTGCCAGATGGCATTTGTTATGTATGGAAGGACCAACGACAGGAGATGCCTAGAGAGGCTCCATACAGGAAGTGTTATGAGAACAGGAAAGGGCACCGGGAGAGGGGCGGTAACCTAGCAACCGGGGAAAATAAGGGATTACCATTGGTTCGTTCCTCAGCCAGCTGGCAGTTAAATAGGGGAAACCCGAGGAGGTTTGACAGTTGAATACTGACTGTTGTATTAACGTTATGTTTATGCTGGAATAAAGCAGTTCAAGCAAAGCCGCAATTACGTGTCCGAATCTGTACCAAGCCACTTCAGCATTGTTTGGTCGACGGGACCCGAAGAAGGCCGACTCTGTGGGACCTAACCGGTCACTGGGATTCGTGCGGAAGGAGGTGGTCCCGAAGATATTCTGGTCCGGTGCCATGAAGGGCTTTATAGGTCATAACCAACACTTTGAATTGTGACCGGAAACTGATCGGCAACCAATGCAGACTGCGGAGTGTTGGAGTAATATGGGCATACTTAGAGAAGTCCATAATTGCTCTCGCAGCTGCATTCTGCACGATCTGAAGTTTCCGAACACTTTTCAAAGGTAGCCCCATGTAGAGAGCGTTACAGTAGTCGAGTCTCGAGGTGATGAGGGCATGAGTGACTGTGAGCAATGACTCCCGGTCCAAATAGGGCCGCAACTGGCGCACCAGGCGAACCTGGGCAAACGCCCCCCTCGCCACAGCTGAAAGATATTTCTCTAATGTGAGCTGTGGATCGAGGAGGACGCCCAAGTTGCGGACCCTCTCTGAGGGGGTCAATAATTCCCCCCCCCCAGGGTAATGGACGGACAGATAGAATTGTCCTTGGGAGGCAAAACCCACAGCCACTCCGTCTTGTCTGGGTTGAGTTTGAGTTTGTTGACACTCATCCAGGCCCCAACAGCCTCCAGGCACCGGCACATCACTTCCACTGCTTTTTAGTATTCAGATTCTTTTTACCAATGTGTAGGACAGAGCATTTGTTGGATGAGATATGCAGTTGCCAGTTGTTAGACCATTCAGCTACATGGCCAAGGTCCTTTTGAAGGGTTGGGAAATATCTTGCCTCTGCAGGGCATCCCAGGTGTGGGGAAGGCCCTTTCAAGCCTCTACAGCAGTGATGGGCAACCTTTTGAGCTTGGTGTGTCAAAATTCGCCAAAAAACCGAGCATAACTCGGGTGGTGTGTCACCTTGAGAAAAAAACACTCTCACTCTCTCTCACTCTCTCCCTTCCTCTCTCCTCTCTCACTCTTTCTTTCTTGCTCTCTCTCACTCTCTCTCTTCCTTCCTATCTTCTCTCTCTCCCTCTCCCTTCCTTTCTTTCCTTCTCTCTTCCTTTCACTTTTTCTCTTTCTCTCTCTCTTTTCCTTCCTTCCCCTCTTCCCCTCCCTCTCTTTCTCCCTCTCTCCCTTTATATTTATCTCTTCCTTCCTCTCTTTCTCCCTTTCTCTCTCCCTCTCGTTCACTTTTCTCTCCCTTCCTTTCTTTCCTTCTCTCTTCCTTCCACTTTTTTCTCTTTCTCTCTCTCTTTTCCTTCCTTCCCCTCCCTCTCCCTCTCTTTCTCCCTCTCTCCCTTTATATTTATCTCTTACTTACTTCCTCTCTTCCTCCCTTTCTCTCTCCCTCTCGTTCACTTTTCTCTCCCTTCCTTCCCTCCCTCCCTCCTTCTTTCCTCTCCTCTTTCCCTCCATCTCTTTCCCTTCTTTCTCTCCACGTCTCCGGCGGGCAGACGGCTTTGCTGACTGGCACAAGGCTCAAGCCAGCTGCCCGGGAAAGCCCTGTGCCAGCCAGGAAATCCGGCTTTACGGGAAAGCAGCGCGCTTTTCAAATGCACTGCTTTCCTGCTGCAACTCTTTCCTGGGCAGGGGGGGGGGGGTGACCCCCCCAAACTGGTCAGATTCAAGAAAAATCTTATCAAGGGGGGCGGGGGGTTGTAAAAATCTAGTTACGAGCCGCCAAAGGAGGAAGCAAACGGTGCGACGTCCACACAGTTCTTTTTTCGGACTCTCTTTTTTGCGAGCCTGGCATGATTTTTTTTATTACAAATTAATAACCCCTCATCCTTTACGTTTAAACCGGTAAGAGTTTACCTTAGCACCGTCTCCTGTAACAGCTATAAGAGGAAACGGCAATTAAGTTATTCCGCCCTCCCTGATGCGATTGACCCAAGGGGAGGGGACACCGCACGCTGCTCGTGGAGGGAAAGAAGCGAAGGAGGGGAGGGGAGGTTGGAGTAGATTTCCTGGCGGAGTGATATTTGTTTACGGGATGAGCAGTTTAATGTAAGCAAAGTAGGACCCCTGGGTAAATAGTCCTGGGAGTGAAATTAAAATTGCAACCGGCACAATTTTTTTTAAATTAGTGCAAAACAAAATTAAGGGGAGAGGAAAAATAATAATAATTGTGCTTGCTGTACCTGCTTGCAGTCGGTGGGAAATTAGAAAGCGGGGAGATTTGCATCTTGGCCACTCCCTAAAGCTCCCGGTTTCTCCTGCCGAGTGTCACCGAAAATGGCTACGCGTATCAGTGCTGACACGTGTGTCATAGGTTGACCATCACTGCTCTACAGCAAGGGTCCTCAAACTTTGCTGGGAGTTGAAATCCACAAGTCTTAAAGTTGCCAAGTTTGGGGACCCTTGCTCTACAGGCTCCCAGAAAGGGAAGTCAGCAAATAGAATGACTTCCATTTGCTGACTTCTGGAGGGGAATGCTGTTTTTGCTCTCCCCAGGCTCTTAGAAAGGCTCTGGGGCTTGGGAAAAGCAAAAAACAGGCCATCCCTACCACCTCCCGAGGCTGGAAATAGACTGTTTTCCGACTCCCGGTGGGCCCAGAAGGCCCGAAAATCAGCACCGGACCTGAATTTGCGTGCTCACTAATATGGCTCTGTTGTGGTTCAGCCTGGGACCCCTCCGGGAATGGCTGATTTGCTGTCGGTGTCCGGCTCAGAGGCTGAGGACCAGGAGGGACAGACTGATGAAGAAGCTGAATCCCAGGCTGAAGATGAAGGACAGCCAGAGTTCCACCAGGGGGAGCTCTCCCCAGCAAGCAGCCTGGATTCCCTGGGGGAAGATGCTAGTGACTTCATAGATATGCGACAGAGGAGAGCTAACGAGAGAAGAACGCAATTGGCCAGATATTTCCAGCATTAGGGGTCGCAGCTGGGTTTGGGTGTGGTGCTTGGGAAAGGATAAAAGGCGGCCCCACCCTTCCTGGCTTGTGGAGTTTTATCTTGGAGATTCGTGAGACCTGTTTGTGAACTTTGGTGGCTACAATCCTGGTTTGTGCCTTGGACTCTTGAAACCTTGGGGGTGTGTGCCAGCAAGAAGCTTTTGGAATTGACTGGACATCAGGACCCTGTTGTAAAGTATTGTAACCTGTCTGCTGTGAAGACAGGTTTTCCTTTGTACTTATTTTTTCCTGCTATAAATTACTTTTGGATTTTACCAGAGTGTCTGGCTGTTTTTCAGTGGGTGTGGAGGTCTGGGAAAACCCAGACAGAACAGGCTCTATGTGCCACTTGTGGCAAGCGTGCCATTTTATTGATTGATTGATTGATTTAAATTTAATTTAATGCCGCCCTTCTCCTTAGACTCAGGGGGGCTTACAACATGTTAACAATAGCACTTTTTAACAGAGCCAGCCTATCACCCCCACAATCCAGGTCCTCATTTTATCCACCTTGGAATTAGTGATGACCTACCAAATTTTTTACTACCGCACTGTGGGTGTTGCTTATGTAGGACACCCTGCATTTTATTTCAATATCTTTCAGTGCAAATTGGGTGCTCTGGGATGGAGCTCCATTTTTACTACCCCACTGTGCCCCCCCCCCCCCCAATCTGGGCAGCAGCCCACCCCTGCTCGGAAGGATGGAAGTCTGAGTCAACCTTGAGCCGGTGATGAGATTTGAACCGCTGGCCTGTAGATCTAGCAGTCAGCTTTAGTGGCCTGCAGTACTACACTCAACCCACTGTACAACCTCAGTTCTCTGTTCACTGTACCACCTCAGACACACTGTTTTCCAGGGCACCAGAGGGCCGGACGAGGAACAACGGTTGGAAACTGACCAAGGAAAGATTCAACCTGGAGATAAGAAAGAATTTCCTGACAGTGAGAGCGATCAACCAGTGGAACGGCCTGCCAGCGGAGGTTGTGGACTCCCCAACTTTGGACACTTTCAAGAGGAGATTGGACTGCCATTTGGCTGGGGTGATGTAGGATTTCCTGCTCAGGCAGGGGGTTGAACTTGATGACCTGTAAGGTCCCTTTCAACTCTAATAATAAATAAATAAATAAGTTCAACATAGGTTCGCCCTCATGGTTATAGGGTGTTCTGGCTTCTCTTGTCGCTATACAGGTCACACAGAGAAAAGAAAAACAAGTCTAGGGTGCTGTTCGTCTCTACTGCTTCCAGAATTATTCCTTGCAACCAAGAATTGTTATCTTCTGCTTGTGGATTTACAAAAGCAAAGCGGAGATGCAGATTTGGGATGATCCCCATGGATGACAGTCGTGCTATTATCCGCAATTTCCTTAACTGTCTATTGTGTTCCCCTTTCGAAATATAATAATGCATGCCATTTTTTAAAAAAAAATAAGTGCTGTGTCTAGCAAAAGTGATATTCATACATATTTATAGATATTGAGAATCTCATTTTATATATGTAATCAGATGGTGCTGATTTTATTGAATATAATCTAAGCACAATAGATTACCAAACAGCTATATCAATTTAGACATTTATTCTTCATCAACTGATAGCTTCAAACAGAGACTGGCAAAAGACGCGTAAAGAATGTTTTCATTTGGGTTCCTGCTCTAAGTTGGAGGCTGGATTTATGGTCTCAACTGTCTCCTTCTAACTCTTTATCTTCCAATTCCTTTCTTTGAATTAAAGATCCCTAACTTTTTGGCATCAGACCCGAACTAATGCAATACTATATCACCAAGTTCCTCTCCTACGTTTTATGGCAATGATAAGAGGCTCTAACCGGCATTCTTTGTGAAATCTATCCATAACAAGAAACGCTCATTTAAATTCAGGGAATACCTCGTATAAATTAGCAATGATACCACTTTACTCTTGCTTGTCACTTGGATGGAGTAACTCTGCAGGGAGATCAAGAGAGGAAAAGCAATCGCAACTACAGTGCTAGAAATAAATCCCTATCCACAGGGAAATCAAGTTTTAAAAGGTGAACAATTGCATGTTGATTCCCGAAATAGGGTCATCATCCCTTATTTGCTAATGGACCCGCAGAAAAGCTGTTATTTCAGAGTGAGCAAATCGCTTTGACATCATATGGATTTTCCTTTCAATCTTGAAGTTTCTATTTATTATGAACCGGTCCAGAAAACTAGAAGTTAATTTGAGGAGAGGCAGTCCTCAAATTGCAACAGTTTGTTTAGTAGCAGTAGCAATAGCCACTTAGACTTATATCAGTGATTCCCAATGTGGGACATACGCCCCATAGGGGGGCAATTTGCTTTTTAATGGGGGCAATTGGAAGGGGCTCAGGATTTTAGAGATGCTTAGGTGGGGCATGGTCAAAAAAAGGTTGGGAACCACTGACTTATATGCTGCTTCTTTCTTTCTTTTTTTCACATTTTAAATTTTTTTCTCACCAATCACAGTGCAATGTAAAGTACCAACAACATCAAATTGTTTAAATACATCAATAATTCAATTTTTAAAATTATGGTATAGAAATCCAATGCTACCTCCTTTACTTTTGACATCTGAATAATAAATAACTGCTCTAATTTCTTATATTGTATTAATATGCTATTCGCTAAAACATCTTTTAAGCTGATCCAAATTTTAAATGCCTCAAGTTAATTAGGCTGTAATATTTTAAATTTCTCCACATCTCTTCCATTTTGATTTTCATATATATTTATTAACCTTTTTTATTAGTAAATGCCCATTAAAAAGGAATTTAAAAAAAATAAAAGATTTTTTTAAAAAATGAAGATAAAAACACCAACACCTTCCAATATACAAATCAAGGGGGGAAAGACCCATTAAAATATCAATAATTCAAATTAGCCATATTGTAAAACCTAATTAGTAATAATTCCTTTGTAGGAATCATTAAAAATGTGTAAAAATTTAAAAAGTAGAGTTTAAAGAGGAAAGAAAATGTGTTAGGATAAAGAGGAAAGTATTGTATATGTAAAAGGGAAAAAAAGGAGAATGAGAAAATACTACTAAAGGAATAGAAAAAAGAAAGAGATAAATCAAACCAAAAAGAGAAGAAGAGGGAAGAGGAAGAAAAAGAATCTTTCTTCCTCCTCTCACCAACTTCCCACAATAGCTCAGTATAATACCATCAAAAATTACCAAACCTTAAATTTCATCTATAAACCACTGAACTCCTCCATCCCAGTCTAAATCATTAAACAATAATTCTAATTAAGAAAGAAAAAAACATTGATTCTAACCTTCGTAATGTCTACATCCTGTGAAATAATCACATTCCTATCCTAAGAACTTCCTGCCCTACTCCTTAACAAAAAAGAAAAGAAAAAGGGAGAGAAGAAAAGAAAAAGAAACCCCTGATGACCATTGGAATCAATCTAAATATATCGCTGCATACCCAGCAGAATCTTCATGCCCTACTCTAATTTTATCACTCCCAAAATTCCCCAGTCCACTTGGATGCCAATGTTGCTTAGGTGTGCTAATGACTTATTGTTTAGTATTTTCCTGAAAAGTTTAGGAATTCCAATTATAGGTTCTGACTTCTCTGGTAATGAGCTTTATATCAATTTTATGCTTGCTTGGAAATGTTTGTGATTTTTCTTATTTTGGCTTGTATGCATAGATGTACAAACAGTTTTCTGTGCTTTTACCTATTTTCTTTAGCATACCATTAAATATATATATACGTTTCTGGCCTTGTCCCAAGAACCTTTGTTCTAATCAAAAAAGAAATAAAGAAAATGGATAAAAAATGCAAGAATCCCAGACCTCAATAATTACTTTGTTTGATGTGAATTATCTTTAGACAACTAATTTTGAAGGTGTTTTAAATTAATGTTTGTGTCTCCCTCCCTCCCTCGCATTTGTCAACGAGACTATGGAGAGGGGCGGCATACAAATCTAATAAATAAATAAAATAAATAAATAAGTGCAAGCAAACAGCACACATGAAAAAATGCAATAAATAATTGGATATAAAGTAGCAAAACATAGCCATAAACACATACAATGAATACATACAAATGGGTACAATAGGACAGGGACGGTAGGCATGTGACAGCCCATCAAGCACATGTGGGCTGCTAAGGTGGAACAGTGATGTGTGCTCACCCCCATGGCTCTGAGTGCTAGCAGAGTCTAGCGCAATTATGCTACGGCACCTAGGCGTGTGGAAATCTCAAGTGTTGAAGCTCCCACAACTTCCATTGGTTGACTGTTCTCACTGTCAGAAAATTCCTCCTTATTTCCGGGTTGAATCTCCCCTTGATCAGTTTCCGTTCATTATTCCTTGTCTGGCCTTTGGATGCTTTGGATAATAGATTGACCCCCTCCTCTCTGTGGCAACCCCTCCAATATTGGAACATTGCTATCCTGTCTCCCCTGGTCCTTCTCTTCACTAGACTAGCCATGCCTGGTTTTTGCAACTGCTCTTCACATGTTCTAGTCTCCAGTCCCCTAATCCAGTGTTTCCCAACCTTGGCAACTTGAAGATATTTGGACTTCAACTCCCAGAATTCTCCAGCCAGCGTAAGATTGGGAAACACTGCATCATCCTGGTTGCTCTTCTCTGCTTTTTTGGTGACCAAAACTGCATGCAGTCCTTCAGGTACAGATTGGTATTAGTACCTTACTTGATCTAGATTATGTGTGTTTGTGTGTGTGTTTAAGTTGGATTGATCTCACTACAGTAGTCTTTCAAATATATTATAATCCTATAAATTATTTGCTTCTTGCTTTCCCTTTCCATTGACAGACACGACAGTCTAAATTTATGGCATTTAATTTATTTCCTGATTCCACCAATAAACTTCAATCCAGCCCCTTCAAAACTATGATCACTGTAGTTTCTAGTGAAATTTGAAACGGTGCCATTAATTCTATATTATTGCTAGCATAGGTTCTTGAAAATAAAGATTTATTGGAACAGCATTGCAATTGCAAAATCAGTCTTCCTGACTGGGGGGGAGGGGGGAGAGCCTAATTCTATATTCCTGTAGGTCTATGTATACTTTTTGCAGCTTTTTTTTTCACTATAAACATTTTGTCACGGGTGCTAAGAAATTTCAAGAGTTCCTTCTTTCCTGCCCCATTAGTCTTCCTTTCCAATTGTCCATGTTCTCCTTTGCCTGTTCAGATAACTGATAGCCAGTGCTTTTGCAGCCCTCTCTAAGCAGTTTACAGAATCAGCATATTAACCCCAACAATCTGGCTCCTCATTTTACCCACCTCAGAAGGATGGAAGGCTGAGTCAACCTGGAGCCGGGGGTGAGATTTGAACTGCTGAACCACAGCTAGCAGTTAGCTGAAGTAGCCTGCAGTGTTGCATTCTAACCACTGCACCATCCCGACTCTTTAGCAAGGGGTTCTCAGTTGCTGGGTGGGTATGGCCTAATCAGTGTCCTGCACCACAACAGGGAGATGTTTTTACCCTCTCTGGGTCTGGAGGCTTTCCTTGAGCCTCCCGGAGGACAAAAATGTCCTCCCCAGGCTCTGGAGACCAGAAACGGGCCCCTTTGCACCCTTCTTGAACTTCCAGTAAACCTATTTTTGCCCTCCCCAAGCCCCATTGTGCCCCTTGCATACCTGGCATCCAAAATGGGCCACGTGGAGACTCGTGGGAGGGGCTGGGTGGGGTGGACGGGGCCAGCCAGGAGTGGGATTTGGGGGTTCTTCGAACTGCACAAAATCTTAGCTAGAGGTTCTCCCGAATGCTAGCGAGCCCCCAGCAGCCCACCCTCCTACTTCTCTTGTACATTTTAGAGAAATGTGGTTAATCCTTATCAAATTTAGTTAATCCCCAAATCAAGAAAGATCTGTGTTGATTCTTCAAAACTGAGTTCTTTATTGTTTCTCAGCAATAGACAAAATCTTGCCAGACTGCAGACTCTACACAGACTTTTCTTTCTTTCTTTCTTTCTTTCTTTCTTTCTTTCTTTCTTTCTTTCTTTCTTTCTCTATGCCGCCCAATCCCAAAGAACTCAGGGTGGCTTATATCAGTATAAATTACAAAAACAATAAAAAGAAGTCAAATATAGAATCTAAACTATAAAACCTTAATTAAAAGCCATAATAAACTAATCTGTCAACATGCGTTCATGACATTCATACAATTTGGCCATGATAGTTGTTGATTCATGGCTTCCAGGCCTGCCGGCAAAACCAGGTCTTCGTGGCATTACAGAAAGCCAATAGGGTAGGAGCAGCATGGACTTTGGGGGGGGAATTGATTCCATAGAGCCGGGGCAACAACAGAGAAGGCCCTCCCCCGCGACCTCACCAACCTATGCATTCCATAACAATAATATGGGTGAGATAAAACAACCCTTAATTTGAGTGGAATTGAAGTGGTCTTTTGCCATCACAATCAATAGTGGGTTGTTATTATTATTATTATTATCATTATCACCATTATTATTATTATTATTATTATTATTATTATTATTATTATTAATTAGACTTGTATGCCACCATCTCTCCGGAGAGCCGGGATGGCTTACAACATACAATAAAAAACAATATATGTACAAATGTAATAATTAAAATTATGACTAAAATCCCATTATCATAAAACATAATCAATATTCAATATTGTCGTCAGGCATGGGGAAACTAAACATCTCCCCTGGGCACGTCAATTTATGCATGGTATGCTTGTGTGTGTGTCTGTTATCATATGGGGTTTCTTTTCTTAAATCGTTAAATTTTAATTAATTGGATTGTTGTGACTGTTTTTACATGTTGTGAGCCGCCCCGAGTCTTCGGAGAGGGGCGGCATACAAGTCCAACAAATAAATAAATAAATAAATAAATAAATTCCACAATCATATCCATACATAACATTTAATAGTCAGAAGGGGGGGCATGTAATAACTGCCCCATGTCTGGCGACATAGATGAGTCTTGAGGCTCTTGTGAAAAGTGAGGAGGGTGGGGGCAGTTCGAATCTCTGGAGGGAGCTGATTCCAGAGGGCCGGGTCCACCACAGAGAAGGCTCTTCCCCTAGGTCCTGCCAAATGACATTGTCTGGTCGACGGGATCTGGAGAAGGCCAACTCTGTGGCACTTGATCGGCCGCTGGGATGTATGCGGCAGAAGGCGGTCCTGTAAGTAATCTTGTTGGGTTGCACACTGGTTGTGCACGGTGCTCTGAGCCATCTTCAGCTCTCTTGCATGTGCATGTGTGCATCCCAGCATATTTTTGTTTCATGAACATTTTCAGAAGCAAAATTTTGCGAAGGGATGCACACGCGCATGAGATTTTGGTGGGGGTTTTTGCTTTTGCACACGTGTGGAAGCAAAAAAAAAATCACCAAAATCTTGCACATGCACACATCCCCTTGTAAGATTTCAGTGTGTTTTTGTTTCCTGTGCATGTGCAGAAGCAAAAACACACTGGGACAAGCGCGTGCACACACAAGAGAACTGAAGCTGCATGCACAGCACAGTGGTAGCGGTGGTAATGGCAATCCACCCCTGATCACAACAGTCTAGAAAATGTGACAGTGAATACATAAACAATCTGAATCCAAGACTGGCAGGAAAAGCTGCTAAGAGCAAACTTAACTCTCCTCTAAACTGATGAAATTACCTAGTTGGGCAATGAAACGTCTGCAGGAGCATTCAAGCGCAGAGAACATAGAGAAATTGACAGTTCAATCCTGAGATGCACAGATACATTTTAGACCAAGAATGACATGTGGCAGTTTTTCTAACATGAATTCTTTATTGTTTTACACCCAAAAATCTTTCCAGGCTGAGGACTTTGGGAACTATTAAGGATGAGCTGTCTTCACCCTCTTTCTTTCCCATGGACTATCCTGTGCCTTTTACTCCTCTGGAATTCACCCCCTCTCTCCACTACATTCCACCACAATCAATCTAATAAAGAGGATGTTGTGGCCATTAGCAACATTTGAAGACACCAATCAAGACAGACCTGTATTTCAGAGGTTTGCTTCATTTCCCAGAGTGGGAGAAAAAAAACCCTAGAAACTTTTATGATAGATCACTATGCATTATTTATGTTTAGAAGCTGAGATATGCATTTCATTGTAGATTTGGAATCATTAATAATGCATCACGTAAAGCAGGCTTCTGAATTTTTCTATATATACACCATAAATCAGTATTCTGATAAAGTTCTGCTTCCTTCCGTTTTAGTTTACATTGTCATTATGTGCAAACTGGCAGGTAGGATTCCTAACTTTTAATTACAATTATGTTAATTATTGTCTAGAAGTATTACTGCCATACATGCCCACAGCAACAAACATAGAGAGACACACATGCAACCTCACACCTGTGCAATTATTCCTTTTGAGGAATATTCATACAATGCAGAGCATCAATGCTGAAGCCGACTTGACTGAGGCCATACAAACAACAATAGAGTGGTAAGTCATAGGTCATAAATCATAAGATACAAGCAACAAGTGATAATCATAATAGCAATAGCACATAGGCATGTACCATTTCACAGTGCTTTTTACAGCCATCTCTAAGCAGTTTAAAGAATCAGCCTCTTGCCCCCAACAATCTGGGGTCCCCATTTTACTCAGAATAATGGAAGGCTGAGTTAACCTTCAGAGTTGAACTGCCAAATTGCAGGCAGCCAGCAGATGTAGCTGCAGTACTGCATTCTGACCACTGTGCTACCGCAGCTCTTGCAATTATCCTAAGATGCCAATAGCAGAAGGTAGTAGGGAAGATGAGAATTTGAGAAGATTGGAAATATAAGATGAGGAGGATAATAGCAATAGAGGCCTAGTACAAAATACCTTTAGGCATAAGACGAACAAGTGATGATGATCATTGTTCTGTGGAAAAGGTGCAAAAAAGGGCAATAACAAAAGAGCACCTCCCTTACGAAACCAGGTTGCAACACCTTGGTCTCTTCAGCCTTGAAAGACAGGATTTAAAGGGTGACTTGATCGAAGTGTATAAAATCATGCATGGAATAGAAAAGGTGGATAGAGAAAAATTCCTTTCTCTATCACACAGTACTAGGATGAGGGGGCGTTCCCTAAAGCTCATAGGCAAGAAAGTGAGGACAAATCAAGGGAAATATTTCTTCACCCAGAAGAGGTTGTGACAGCTGTCAGTCTGGATAGCTTTAAGGCAGGGTTAGACAGATTCATGGATGCCAAGTGTATTGGTGGTTATTGAAACGGATGTCCATGTGTTGCCTCTATGTTGGTTGAGGCAGTCAGGATTCCCTTGAGTACCATTTGTTGGGGGTCAAGGGAAAGGGAGGGTCTTGCCTTCTCTTTCTGCTTAAGATCCCCATGGACAATTGGTGGGACACTGTGTGACACAGAATGCTGGACTCGATGGGCTTTGGCCTGATTCAGCAGGATTCTTCTTAGGTTCTTATGTTCTTATGATCATCATGATCATCATACATTAGAGCCAAGCTCAATGAATTAGGTCAGCCATAGTGACTCTTAAGAGTTCAGAAATAACTATTGTGCTGTCAAGTGTCTTCCCCCAAACTAGATCAGTTGGTATAGCTCTTTCTTCCAAACATTCTTTAAATTAGTATTTCTTCTGTTTCTGATGATTGCATACAAAGAATAGCTTGGGGCACATCTTCTCAGCTTAAAAGTCATGTAGAGTGTAGAGTAGACCTTTGCAAACACATTGAAAAATCAATGATATATTAAAAGTCTTTTTAATTAAACCTCTGTGGTCCTGAACTAGTTCTGAATTGCATAGATTAAATAAATGCTCGTGGCATTCTCATTCAGAGACTTGCTCATAGAGGAAATACATTGATTCTATGGTTGAGTTAATCAAGGCATCTTCAAAATGAGGGAAAAAATTAGATTTTTCTGCCTCATCTCAATGTACATTAGAATTAAATATTTCAGCACATTGTTTTCCAAATGAGGGCAATGTGGTATAATCATTACCAAGTCAGACTTGAACTGGTGAGGTTCAGAATCAAAATCCCAGTCAGTCTGTTTATTGCAAGTTCATTTAATTTTTGCCTGAGTCCATTGACTTTTTTTAAAAAGCTGTGCATTTGAGTTGTGGGTGGTTAAAATGTTGAACAAAGACTATGGCAGGGGTCAGCAACCTGTGCTTCTGAGCCGCATGTGGCTCTTTCATCCCTCTGCTTCAGCTCCCTGTTGCTCCACAATTGAGAGAGCTTTCAGTTAGGACAAGTAGAGAAAAAAGGTCTCCATGCTAAAAGAAGACTCTATGGTGGGGGGACTGGACTTCCGGTTGGCTCATAGAAACTTAGAAACAAATTCAGTTACTGTGGATTTACCAACCACGTCTACTGAAAGTTTGTTCCAAGCATCTGCTACTCTTTCAGTCAAATAATATTTTCTCACGTTGCTTCTGATCTTTTCCCCAACCTACCCTCAGATAGTGACCCCTTGTTCTTGTGTTCACTTTCCTATTAAAAACACTTCCCTCCTGAACCTTATTTAACCATTTAACATATTTAAATGTTTCAATCATGTCCCCCCTTTCCCTTCTGTCCTCCAGACTATTATTATTATTTATTAGATTTGTATGCTGCCCCTCTCTGTAGACATCTATACAGATGGAGTTCATGAAATCTTTCCTGATAAGTTTTATGCTTAAGAACTTCCACCATTTTTGTAGCCCGTCTTTGGACCCATTCAATTTTATCAATATCTTTTTGTAGGTGAGGTCTCCAGAATTGAATTCTGCTTAGGACCTTTGGGGCTCCTTGAGTGTTTAAGGTTGCCGACTGACCCTTGTAATTTGGAGATTCAAGGTCAAGGTCACTTAATCCTGGAAAGTCCATAAGTGACCTTGTAGCATCTCAACCAATCTGACAAGGTTCTTATGAGATAAAAGAAAGAGATGTGATGGAATTCAGTGAAGAGGTGGATCTCTGGGAGGGATGGTTGGTAGATTTCAGTATAAGTAAGATGCAACTTAGCTGAGATATCATGTATGAGAGGAAGAAGATGAAGATAGGTCCTCTATTATGGCTCCCAGAGTATATGGTAAATGCTGAGTTCTCAGCCTAGCAAGATTTGATTATAAGTGTGAAACAATAAAGAACTCAGCTTAGAAAAACTGTCATCTGCCATTTTTGATCTAAAATATAATGCACATGTGCAATTCGGAATTGAATTGTTGGCTTAACTAGGTAATTTCATCAGTAATCTTTTTATGATTGTTGCTAAGAAACTTCAGAATTTACTATGACCTCCTTTCCTCCTGCCCCATTAGACCTGCTTTCCAATTGTCCATGTCCCCTTTTGCCTATTCAGATACTTAATAGCTCTATAACATCGGGCTATACAATGTGATAATACAGTACAGTACTATAATGTACTATAACAGTGATGGCAAACCTATGGCACGGGTGCCACAGGTGGCACGCAGAGCCATATCTGCTGGCACATGAGCTGTTGCCCTAGCTCAGCTCCAATATGCATGTGTGTGCCAGTCACCTGCTTTTTGGCTCACATCGAGGCTCTCGGAGGGTGTTTTTGGCTTCCAGAGACCCTCCTGGGGGATGGGGGAGGGCATTTTTACCCTCCCCCGGCTCCAGAGAAGTCTTTGGAGCCTGTGGAGGGAGAAACACAAGCCTACTGGTTCCACCTGAAGTTGGGAAACAAGTCATTTTCGGCCTCCAGAGGGCCTCTGGAGGGTGAGAGAAGCTGTTTTTGGCTTCCCCAGGCATTCAATTATGGGTGTGAGCACTTGCGCAGGCATGATAGCGCATGCCCACACTCTTTCGGGACCAGAGGGAAAAAAGGTTTGCCATCACTGTACTATAACATTGCAGGATGACAATTCTCATTGAATTATAGTGTTTCCTTGAGTGTAAATAATAGGAGCCAACCTTCTCAAGAAATGCTTACCTTCCCAAAACAAGGACAGAGTTTCTATCCTAACCACATACGAAGAAGAGAGGGTCAATCTATTCACCAAAGCCGCTCCGAGTCTTTGGAGAGGGGCGGCATACAAATCTAAATAATAATAATAATAATAATAATAATAATAATAATAATAACAACAACAACAACAACAACATTTATTTATTTATTTATTTGATTTTTATGCCGCCCTTCCTAGACTCAGGACGGCTTACAACATGTTAGCAATTTAATAGAGCTAGGCTATTGCCCCCACAATCCGGGTCCTCATTTTACCCACCTTGGAAGGATGGAATAACAACAATAACAATAACAACAACAACTAAAGGCAGAACATCAAAAAATCAATGAAAACTAATCAAGGAGGGATCCAACCTAGAATTAAGGAGAGATTTACAGATAGTAAGAACAATCAACCAGTGGAATGTCTTGCCCACAGAAGTTGTGGATGCTTCAACATTGGAAGCTTTTAAAAAGAGCCCAGGCAGCACATTGTCTGGAATGGCATAGGGTCCCCTGCTTGACCAGGTGGTTGGACTAGAAGACCTCCAAAGTCACTTTCAACTCTGCCATTCTGCTCTTTTTCAACAATTATGCTCATTTGTTAGGAATTATTCAATACCCAGATTTCTTTGTCTCTTAGGACAATGTTAAATCTAAATCTATTTTGACTGAACATTGGGAGATTGTCTTGAGAGTGAAGACAATGTTCAAGCAAAGCTGGAGAGCAATACATTAAAATGTTCTGGCACTGATTTCTACATCGAGCAGGAGGTTAAACCTCCAAAATCATCTCTTTCCTGGTGATTCCATAATTACCTTTATTTATCTCAGGCACGTGATGATGGCTTTTCTTGACTTTTTCAAATAATTGTTCACTTATTCCTTATTTTTCTCGTCATTTTTTTAGTAGCAAGTTTGTGAACACATAATGTTTCAATTCTATAATGACCAGCTTCCTTGATAGTTTCATCTACCTGTGCACCTATTTTCAGAGTTTCAAATTTAGTATGCAGTATTCAGCAAGGCTGGGCAACTGTAGAAATACAGCTGGGAAGGTTTTTAAAGATAGCACCAGCCACCAACTCTGCATTTCAAGCTAAGCCATAATCTATGGCTGTATGGCTTAATACATCATCCCTGTCTGAGTATCCTCAGGCGTTTGCTGGGCTTCCGAATTATAAATAAATCTTCTGTCTAAAAATGTGCCTTGATGAAAACTGTGGCTTCCTCGTCCCTCGCAGCAGGAATGCCTTTTCGCAATGTTAATATGTCAGCGAACAGAAACGGATGATGTTAACAGGTTGCTTGCTGTTCTGAGATATTAAATGTCTAGAGTGGAGTCATTTCCTTCCTCCACATATTAAATTAAGATTAATAAGCTGATTCTCCCCAGAAATTACAAGCTGGCTTCTCCATCACCTCGTGCTTTCTCCAGAGCAAAGAATGGCCAATGTTTGGCTTTCCATGCTAAGTTTTTGCATGGTAAAAATGCAGTTGCTGGTCTTGCATATCTATAAGAACCGTGGTGGCAAAGTGGTTACAATGCAGTATTGCAGGCTGATTCTGCTGGCTGTCAGCAGTTCGATTCTCACCACTCAAAGTTGACTCAATCTCCCATCCATCTGAAGTCAGTAAAATGAGGATCCAGATTGTTGGGGGGGGCGGAATAGGTTGGCTCTGCAAACTGCTTAGAGAGGGCTGTAAAGCACTGTGAGGTGGTATATAGTCTAAGTGCCCTTCCTTCCTTCCTTCCTTCCTTCCTTCCTTCCTTCCTTCCTTCCTTCCTTTCCAAGGTGGCACAATCATTAGAATATCGCAGACTGACCCTGCACATTGCTGGGAGTTCAATCCTGATCTGCTCAAGGTTGACTCAGCCTTCCATCTTTCCAAGGTCGGTAAAATGCAGACCTAGATTGTTGGAGGACTGCAATGAGAGAAAAAACTTTTTGCCAGGGCTGCTGGTGCCCCTAGTAAAGGAATCTTTGAATTAACTTCAGAGGGTTTGTCGATACTGGGTTAGAACAAATGTGACTTATGACCAGCTTTTGCATCATCCCCAAGGCCATGTGATAAAAAATTCAGACTCTTAGCAAGTGATTCACATTTATGACAGTTGCAGTGTCCTATGATCTCTTTCTGACAAGCAAAGTCCACAAGGAAGTCCAATTCCTTTAATGACTGGGTTACTAACTGCAGGGATTCACTTAACAATGGTGGGAAGGAAGGTCGCGCAATGGGGTAAAACTGAATGGCTGTTTCACCTAGCAATGGAAACGTTGGTTTTTAATTGAGATCGTAAGTGTCAGACATGCTCAAAACCCAGGAAAGCAAACTCCCAACTCCATGATTGTAGAGAAAGGTACTTTTACTGGATAAGAACTGATAGCAAGAAGTTGAAGGCAAGATCTGAGGCAAAAGCGGGAAAATTACATATAGAATTAATCCCAAACCCCACCTCTCAAAGACCCGGGCAGGCCATCCAATCCCAATGCCTCCCAGATGTCAAGTGGGCCACATCTTCAGGTGGAGCCTCACATCTGGTCTGCAGAAATTAGAGGAATAATTGTCTGTTACACTTATTCATCTCTGCATCTTGCCTTTTAGCCCAAGAGCTAGGATGGGGCTTTGATAGCAGCCTTTTGCTCTTCTGTTCCAAGGACCGGCTCATGGATTTCCACTGCTCTCCTCTCCTCTGCCTTCTGTGCATCCACACATCAGGCACTGGACCCAGCTGTTCCTCCTCTTCTCATCAGCCACCTCCAGACCTGGGGGCTGTTGACTCTCCATCTGAGGGTTGACGGATGGCCCAGGCTCCATCTCTCTCTGCCTGTCTCTGTCTCTGTTTCTGCCAGCTCCATCCCCTCTTCCCACTCGGAGCTTCTAGGTTGCCTTGATGTTGACCCTGACTGAGGGACAGTCCAGTCTCTCTCTCTCTTCCCTCTCGTGGCTCTCAAGTTGCCTTGATGCTGTCCCTGACTCCCATGCTGCCTCCTCCTCATCATCATCATCATCTGATTCGACTGCTGGAGGCCAACAGGTCCCAACAACTTTTCTCAATGCTGCTGTAACTTCAAACAGTCACTAAATAGATGGTTGTAAGTCAAGGACTACCTGCATAAAAGTAAGCATTTGACCAAGTGAAGCTGAACCCACGAACATCCTGGTTGTGTCCTTAAGGTAAAGATCATCACAGGCAAGGATTATCTTGCCATGAAAAATAAGCAGTTGAGGGGGGAAGGGAATAAATCTCTGATTAATGTCTGAGTGGGAGTCTAAAGGCATTCTCAGAAAAAGTGTAATTTTACTAGAAGGGTCTTTCTCTTTTCCATTTTTCTCAAAACGATGGTGAAAGCTACTCCTCATTCCCTCCTCGCCTCCTTTGCTAAAACCCCGTTGTGAGGTGTGGGGGGTTTTTTGTTTGTTTTTTGTTTTGTATCACTCTCGTTACACCTACACAAAGATGATTCACAGTTAAAAATACAAAAACTATCTTCAGTCGGAAGACAGGTAAGATATTATTTCTTAAAACAAACAAACGAGGAGAGTCTGCTTCCATTTCAAATACAGGCTATTTCTTGCTTTCTTTCTTTCAGGGACTTTAGTCAGAATTGATCAAGCTTTTTAGGGATCATTTGAGATTTATCCCAGTTGGGCTATCCGTGGCATTATACAGATGATTGCATTGAAAACAAGAAATCAAAGCAAACTCAGACATGGGCTATTTGAATTGACAGGTGTGAAAATAAAGGGGATGCTTTCAGGTTTCAGATGCAAAAAAAAAAAGGAGGCATGCAGAGTTATCTCTAAGTGGTCTCTTTTAAAGTTCCTCACCTATAAACAGAAATCTTCATAAACTGAAGATTATGTAGAATAGGTTAGGGGTGTCAAATTCACAGCCTATAAACCAAGATGCATCATGCGCTAGCCATGCCCACACCCAGTTTAAATAAGTTGAAATAAGTCACATGATGACTTGAGTTTGATACTCCTGGAATAGGTTGCACATGACTCAACAGTAGCAACTGTGAGAGGGATCTAGATGTCCTAGGAGACCGGGATGTCAAACTCACAGCCCACGGGCTGGATGCAAATACAGATTAACAGAGTTAGAAGGGCCTTTATTCCAACCCACCCACCCCCCATTAGGAGACCCTACACCATTTCTGACAAATGGCAGTCTAGTCTCTTCTTGAAAGTTTCCCATGATGAAGCTCCCACAACTTGAGCTGGGGTGGCGCAGCAGGCCATTGAAGCTGACTGTAGATCTGTAGGTCAGCGGTTCAAATCTCATCACTGGCTCAAGGTTGACTCAGCCTTCCATCCTTCTGAGGTAGGTAAAATGAGGACCCAGATTGTGGGGGTAATAGGCTGGCTCTATTTTAAAAAGTGCTACTGCTAACATGTTGTAAGCCGCCTTGAGTCTAAGGAGAAGGGTGGCATCAAAAAATCAAATAAATAAATAAATAAACTTCCGAAGGTAACTTCTGTTCCATTGGTTGATTGTTCTCACTGTCAGAAGATTTCTCCTTATTTCCAAGTTGATCAGTTTTCCATCCATTATTCGTTGTCTGGCCTTCAGGTACTTGGTCCTCTCCTCTCCATGGTAGCCCCTCAAATCTTGGAAGACTGCTCACATGTCTCCCCTGGTCCTTCTTTTCACTAGACTAGCCATGCCCAGTTCTTGCAACCTTTCTTCATATGTTTCAGCCTCCAGTCCCCTAATCATCTTGGTTGCTCTTCTCTGCATTTTTTATAGAGTCTCAACATCTTTGTTGTCGTGTGGTGACCAAAACTGGGTGCAGGTTTCTAGGTATGGTCCAGTGTTGGGTTTCTACCAGTTTGCCCAGGTTTGGGTGAACCAGTAGTGGGAGGCTCCTCCCATGCACCTGGACATCATCTGCGCATGCACATCTCTGAACCATTAACAAAGGTAAGTGAAACCCATGACTGGTGTGGTCTTGCTAAGGCTTTATAGAGGTGTATTAGTACCTCCCTTGATCTTGGTTGTATCCCTGTTAATGCAACTTAGCATTGGCTTTTTTAGCTGCCACTGCACACTGCTTGCTCATATTTAACTGGTTGTCCATTCAGACTCCAAGATCCCTCTCACAGTTACTGCTATGCTGGCCATGTCCACCTCTGGTTTAGCAAAGGTGGGGAGGGAGCCGCAATATGTGATTTTATATGTGATTTGACATCCCTGTAGTAGACCATCACTTGAGTATGAGCCAACAGTGTTCTTCAGCTTCCCAAAAGGATAATACAATCCTAGGTGGCATCACTGGAGGTATTGTATCAATATTGTAAGTGTTACTACCAGTTTATAGTGCACTTAAAAATCGCTCTTAGAATATTGTGTCAGTTTTGGTCACCCCAATACAAAAAAGATGTTGAGACTCTAGAAAGAGTGCAGAGAAGAGCAACAGTCGGTAAAGGGATTGGAGACTAAAGCATACAATGAACTAGGCATGTCTAGTCTAACTAAGAGAAGAACTGGGGGTGACATGAGGGCAGAAGTTTTATTCTGCTAACTCTTGTTCAGCCGGTGAACAACTACAACCCCAGAATAATGTTTATCTCTATTGTTGCCAAGTCAGCAGATTGGGATAGGCTTAGTAATCATGCATTATGCAACGTACAATATTAGCAAGAAACTCAAGGAAAAGTTCCTTTATGCCACTTGGTTACTAAGAAACAAGAATGCAAGCCATATTGGATCTGTAGCTACTTCCAACTACTGTATTTTGAAAGCAGTAAGCGTAGAATCTTTGATTCACTTTATCTTGACATGGTTCTTCTGTCAATACTATCCCCATAGTTTCTTGGTTGTTGATCCCATTACTTTGCATGGGTAGCTATTAGAACCTGCAATTTAAATCAAAGAGTTTATTCAATCTGAATCCTCAAATCCAACTGATAAAATGTTCTGATTTCTTTAGTGTGGAATTCCGATACTGAGGAATCAAAGTAAAAGCAAATAATGCGTGCAAACCCATTAGGAAAGAAATAAAAGCTCGGAATTTGGATGGGAGGAAGAGGAGGAGGACAGTCGCTGCCGAAGGAAGAAGGTGAGGTAAGCACCCCCTTTTGTCTTTCTACGCCTAGATGCTCCGGGAGGCAACCTTGCACTGGGTGTATGGGAGGCAGTTGAAGGGAGTCACCACAGTGAAGTGGTTTATCCCTCTCTCCAAGCGCCTAGAGAAAGGAAAACGCTCTGTTCACTCTGGGCTGCCAAAGCCTCCTTAAGTGCCACCGAAAGGCCCCTCTGGCAGCCCAGAAAAGCCCGAGATGGCCAAGATTAAAGGGGGAATGGCAGGAAATTGGACAGGCCTTCGTGCTGCTCTCAAATTTCCAGGGAAACGTTTCCGGAAAATGGTTCTTGAGAAGAGGCAAAAAAATCTTGAACACCCAGTTCTTATCTAGAAAAGTTCTTAAGTAAAGGCATTCTTAAGTAGAGGTACCACTGTATTTTTAAAAAGTCAGTCCAGAGTTGTGCACATGGTGGAAGATGTGCTAAATGTTATATGCTGAAGAAGCTGGGAAGTTTTCACTCCCAGTGAAGGGAGGAAGAAAGGTATGGAAATTCTGATTAGTTGCCTACTGGATTGGCTCCCTATTTAAACCCCCTGTCTTTTGTGTACTGTTGCTGGAAGTTACTCCCTGTAACCTAATAAAGAGCTGAACTCACTCCACCAGTCTCCTGTTTTCCTATGGGAAAAATTGCTTCTACTTAAGAACGTTTCTACTTAAAAACCTGGTCAGGGAACAAATTAAGTTCTTAAGTAGAGGTACCACTGTGTGTGTGTGTGTGTGTGTGTGTGTGTGTGTGTGTATATATATATATATATATATATATATATATATATATATATATATATATATATACCGTATTTTTCGCTCTATAAGACGCACCTGCTGATAAGACGCACCTAGTTTTTAGAGGAGGAAAATAGAAGAAAAAAATATTTTGAGCCAAAAAGTAGGCTAAAATATTTATTACAATAACACTGCCCTAGGGGAATTGGGAAAATATACAAACAAGCCCCCCTCTCTCTTTCTTTCTATCTCTCCCTCTTTCTCTCTACCTTTCTTTCTCTTTCTCTCTCTCCCTTTCTCTGTCCCTCTCTTTCTTTCTCTCTGTCCCTCTTTCTTTCTCTCTGTCCCTCTCTTTCTTTCTCTCTGTCCCTCTCTTTCTTTCTCTCTGTCCCTCTCTTTCTTTCTCTCTGTCCCTCTTTCTTTCTCTTTGTCCCTCTCTTTCTTTCTCTCTGTCCCTCTCTTTCTTTCTCTCTGTCCCTCTCTTTCTTTCTCTCTGTCCCTCTTTCTTTCTCTCTGTCCCTCTCTTTCTTTCTCTCTGTCCCTCTCTTTCTTTCTCTCTGTCCCTCTTTCTTTCTCTCTCTTATCTCTCCTTCTCTCACTCACTCTCTTTGTATCTCTCTTTCTCTCTCTCCTTCTCTATCTCTCCCTCTTTCTCTCTCCCCCTTTCTATCTCTCCTCTTCCTTTCTCTCTCTTTCTTTCTCCCTTATTTTTTCTGTTTTTCTGCTGTGGGCAGTTTAGGGCCCCTCAAACCCCGACGACCTCGCCCCTGGATCCTGGCCCGGACAGGGCAGCTTCCTCTGACAGGCGCTGCGCGGGGCCGAGGGGGCTCAGCAGGAGGCGCAGCGGCGGGCGGAGAGAGGGAAGGGGGGCAGCGGCGTCCCTCCTGGCCTTGGCCGGCCGCCCGACCCTCCCCACCTCCTGAAAACGCGGCGGGCGGCGGGGGGAGAGCGAAGAGCCAGCTCCGGCGGGCGCGGGGCTTGGCTGGCTGGCGGGGGAAGCGCCGCTGGTGGTGCGAAGGGAGACCCTCCTCGGGGAGGGAGGGGGCCAGGCAGCAGCTAGCCAGCCGAGTTCGCAGCCAAACTTTGCACAGGCGGCGGCCGGCTGCGAGCGACTGGCTGAGACCTCCCCGCCTCCTGAAGCGATTCCCATAGCCTTCCCAAAGGCTCGGGAATCGCACAGGCGGCGGCCGGCTGCGAGCGACTGGCTGAGACCTCCACGCCTCTTGAAGCGATTCCCATAGCCTTCCCAAAGGCTCGGAACCGCCAACGCTCCTCCGGTGCCGCTCCGCCTCCTAAACCTGCGGGGTGGAGGCGTCCCCCAGCCCAGCACTTCCGGAGGCTGAAAAGCGCGGCTCTCTTCGGGGTTGGGAAGAGGAGAGGCGGCGACAGAGGCGGCGGTCTCCAGATGAGTATATCGCCGCCCCCCCCCCTCTGCTCCAGCGCCTCCCCCCCCTCCCTGCCTGCATCTTCGCTCCATAAGACGTGGCTGATTTTTCATCCTACTTTGGGAGGAAAAAAACTGCGTCTTATGGAGCGAAAAATACGGTATATATATATATATATATATATATATATATATATATATATATATATATATATTCGTAATATACAAAGAAAAAACACTGTTTATGTACATGATATTGGTACTAATAAAAGATAAACTTTGGACAGGGACGGTAGGCACTCTGGTGCACTTATGCACACCCCTTACTGACCTCTTAGGAATTGGGTGAGATCAATAGTGGATAGTCTAAGGGTAAAGTTTTGGGGGCTTGGTGATGAAACAACAGAGTCCAGTAGTGAGTTGCATGCATTAACAACTCGGTTGCTGAAGTTATATTTCTACAGTCGAGTTTGGGGCAGTTTACTTTGAGTTTGTATCTGTTATGTTGTCATGTATTGTTGTGGTTGAAGCTGAAGTAGTCATTGACAGGAAGGACGTTGTGGCAGATGATTTTATGGGCTATGCTATTTGATACGATGCATCAAACTGATAAAATAATTCAGTGGTTCATCATAAACAAAGGACTTTATAAAGAACCTTTGAAGCTAATCTCCAGTTCAAAATTTTGCCTGGCTTTTTTCCATACAGCATTAAAAAAAGGGAAACCCCTGAGTTTATTTTTATATCTTGGCTTTAAATCTATTTAAAACCATACAACCATTAAGAAAACACAACAGTAAGAGTTATTTTTTCAGAAATATTATTTACCACATTTTCAGAGTATAAGACGCACATTTTTCCTCCCTAAAAGATGCTAATAATTTGGGTGTGTCTTATACTATGAATGTAGGTTTCTCCCTTCCCCAGCCCTTAATAGCTGCTAACGATCTTTCCAGCTCTTACCTTGCAGGGTCTTTCATTGTTTCTCTCTGCAAATAATGTTTTCCAAGCCCTAAGTCTTTGCAGGGTTTGTTTCATTACTCTAACTTGCTCTGAATACGTTTCTTTCCAGCCCTAACCAGGTGCTAACGATGTTCCCAGCTCTTACTGGCTTGCAAGCTCTTTCATTGTTACTCTCTGCGAAGAATGTTTTCCAAGCCCTAAGACTTTCTAGGATTTTTTTCATTGCTCTAACTGCTGAAAATAAGTTTCTTTCCAGCCCTAACCAGGTGCTAACAATGTTCCCAGCTTTTACCAGCTTGCAAGTTTTTTCATTGTTACTCTCCGCAAAGAATGTTTTCCAAACCCCGTTTTTGTAGGGGGGGTTTCATTGCTTTACTTGCTCTGAATGTTTCTTTCCAGATTCTAATGATGTTCCCAGCTCTTACTGGCTTGCAAGCTCTTTCATTGTTACTCTCTCTGAATATTTTTTTAAGTCCTTACCAGGGGATAAAATAATGTGCTGACTAAGGACTCTTCTACTCCAAAAAATACTTTAATAATTTTTAGGCTTCTTTGATATCAGATTGTGGGTTTGGATGACAAAACTTCAAATAGTTACAGAAAGTGAGTGGCAGCTGGTTTCAATGTACCACTGTGCAACTTTGGGCAGCGTTGCAGAGCAGAAATTCAATCACTAAAAATGACCATATGCATGTGCATCTTCGAAGGGCAGAAAGAAACCAGAACAACTCTTTATTTATTTTTTCAAATTAAAAATACAGAAAGTAATGAGCAAAGTATTTTAAAATAATAATTATGTGGATCCAATTAAGTGTTGCACAGTAATTGCAATGAGTGCGATTAGCAGACTCAAAATGCTGCTTCAGTCTAAATTATTTTCATGAAGCTGCGCAATGAGCAGGTGTGTATAACCCTCAACAGGTGGAGTAGTAATTACAGGTGCTTACATGTTTGATAGGGAAGACAAAATACACACACAGAGGCATCATTCTTCTGGATGCTGATGTTAGCTTCTGAGCAGCTTGCTATACCATGTGGTAGTTTATCAGATTCTGAAATGCTTTGACCTTTTGTAGTCCAAATGGTGCCATTTTCTAGAAACCAAATCTTTCCATCAATAAAAATTGGAGACAGTAGGACAGGGATGGTAGGCATGCTGGTGCACTTATGCACACACCTTTTACGAACCTCTTAGGAATGGGATGAGGTCAACAGTAGACAGACTAAGATTGGGCTACCTTTGAAGAGTGTTCAGAAACTTCAACGTCCAAAATGCAGCTGCGCGAGCAGTCTTGGGCCTTCCAAGAAATGCCCACATCTCACCATCATTCCACGGACTGCGTTGACTACCTATTTGTTTCCGGGCACAATTCAAAGTGTTGGTTATGACCTATAAAGGCCTACATGCCATAGGACCAGATTATCTCCGAGACCGTCTTCTGCCACATGAATCCCAGCGACTGGTGAGGTCCCACAGAGTTGGCCTCCTTAGGGTCCCATTGACCAAACAATGTCAGCTGGCAGGACCTAGGGGAAGAGTCTTCTCTGTGGGGGGCCCAGCCCTCTGGAATCAGCTCTCCCGGGAGATTCGAATTGCCCCCACCGTCCTCGCCTTCCGAAAGAGTTTAAAAACTCATCTTTGCTGCCAGGCTTGGGGCTTTTAGATCTTCCCCCCTGACCAATGAATGTGTTAAGTATGATTGTTGAATGATTGATTTGATAGGTTTTCTTTTAATTGAATTTAATGGTTGTTTTAAATGTATTATTAATTGGATTCATATTATTGTTCTGTTTTTATACGGCATACAAATCCAATTAAATAAATAAAATTAAAATAAATTAAAGTTATGGTGGTTTGGGGATGTAACAACAGAGGCACGTAGTGCATTCCAGGCATTGATCATGCGGTTGCTGGAGTCATATTTTCTGCAATCAAGTTTGGAGAGGTTTACCTTAAGTTTGTATCTATGGGATGCTTGTGTATTTTTGCAGGATCATGGTTGCCCCAAAGGTGCTTTTTCAGGAGGCAACTGGACTTGGTTTTTCTTTTGAAAACATTTTGCTTCTCATAGAAGAAGGCTCTTCAGCTCTGACAGCTCTGAGGAGGCAGATAAACCTCCAAATGCCTCAATGACCATCTAAAATATTAAAGTTTATTGCAAAATTCAAAACCAGAAGCACACAAAGTTGACTGATTCATGAACTTCTTTATAAACATAGTAACAGATGAATTTACAATACCATAAGCAGAATTTATCAAGCAACTGAAGACAATTGAGAACATTTAGTTTCATTTCAGCAGAGTTCAGAGTAGAAGAATACAGAGTAGAGACTGGAGTCACATCCAGCCTTAAGCTTCTCAGTTTTGATTCTCTGCATAGACTCAAAAGTAGTTCACTCCCATTGGCTATAGTTTAACATGGTTAGCCTATTCATTGACTAACCTTGTTAACATGGCTCTCCCAGTCATGAATATTCTAACATAAAAAGATGCAAATGAACAGCTATCTGCAAGGAATACAGATCCTTCCATTCCCCACTATTCTGTCAGAGCTGAAGAAGCTGTTTTGATGAGAAGCAAAACGCCTTCAGAAGAAAAAACAAGAAAGTCCAGTTGCCGTCTGAAAAAAAAACACCTTCAGGACTTCAAGCAGAGACTACTTTTGATTTGGTTTGAAGACATCAACTTTTAATTTTAATGAATATTAGCACTGCATCATTGTGGATTTGATTCCAAATAGATACTTCAAAGTGGATAAAGATATGAACATGACCCTTGTCTAAACTGTAAGCAATGGCATCTTCTAAAGCAGTGATTTTCAACCTTTTTTGAGCCGCGGCACATTTTTTACATTTACGAAACCCTGGGGCACATTGAGCGGGGCGGGGAGGGCTAAAAAAAGTTTGGACAAAAAAATTATCTCTCTTCCTCTCTTTCGCTCTATTTCTCTCTCCCTCTTTCTCTCCCTTCCTTCCTCTTTCTTTCTCTCCATCCCTCTTTCTTTCTCTTCCTTCCTTCCTCTCTTTTTTGCTCTCTCTCCCTCCCTACCTCCGTCTATGTCTTTCTCTCTCTCCTTCCCTCCCTTTTTTTCTCTCTCTCTCTCGCTTTCTTTCTCTCTTTCTCTCTCTCTTGCTTTCTTTCTCTTGTTCTCTTTCTCTTGCTTTCTTTCTCTCTCTTGTTCTCTTTCTCGCTCTCTCGCTCTTTCTCTCTCTTGCTTTCTTTCTCTCTCTCTCTTGCTTTCTCTCTCTCTCTCTCTTGCTTTCTTTCTCTTTCTCTCTCCCTCTCTTGCTTTCTTTCTCTCTCTGAGCTTCGCGGCACACCTGGCAATGTCTCACGGCACACTAGTGTGCCGCGGCACACTGGTTGAAAAACACTGTTCTAAAGATTATGAAAATGCTTTAAAAAGATGCAGAGAGGTTACCTTCATTCTGTCTGATGCTCCAAAATATTGTTTTCCAAATTATTTCTGAAAGTATTGTGTAACTCTAATGCATGTCGTTGCTTAATCCATGGGATTTCCTCATCTTATACATTAAGAATTATAATGTTACTTGTTTATCTTTACAGCAATACAAAGAGCAATATATAGTAATCACAAGAGGAGGTGAATCACAAGTATTCTGTCCCAACGCCAAGCCCCCGAGAAATGAGAAGCACATTAACGGTTTAACAAATGAAGATTTTACTATGGACAAAAAGTCTTATGCAGTTTGAGTTTTTTCTTAAAGGAATGAAATATAGCCAAAGTTTCACTGCACTGATTATAAAGTCTTAGTAGCTGGCCAGAGTCCCAGGAATAGATAAATACAGCAAATAATTACTAGATTGCAGTAGGTTTCTTATAGTCGATTTATAGAATGTGGCTGGAAACCCGAAGCTCATCAAGAAAGCCAAGAATGTGATCCTTTTAAACACAAGCTGAAAACACAGGAGCGGATACTAGGTTTCTAAGATGGACGATATTGCTCTATGTGCCGAAGTGACACATGACTCCATCTTAATAGTCTGAGGACATAGCCCCATAGCCAGCACTGCTACTCACCTCTTCCTACTGTCAGGATTTAGCATATCCTAAGGTAATGTCTCAATGCAGTAGGAAGGCCTACGTAGAGAAAGCTGAGTCATACTGAGGCAATTAAGCATGCAGCAACCTCATCAGGGGAAAAGTATTTAAATATGCAAGAGCTCCCTGCTCTCCTGCTCTGTGTGAAGTGTGCTCTGAAGCTGCTGTATTGCTGCATTGATCTGTTGGTTCTTGTGAGTTATTGTAATTGAGATAGTTGTAGTGAGATACTAGTGAGATACTAGTGTGATGTATGTATAGTATAGTGTACAGTAGTAGCATAAATAAGAAGTAAATATATTTTTCCAAGACTTCCTACTGCTGCTGTGTTTCATTGAAGGCTTCAACTCCATATCTATGGGTCTATGGCTGGCTGGCTGGGCTGGTTTGCTGCTTGGGCTGGCTAGTTTCCTCAAATGCAGCTCTGATACCTACCAAACCACTCATGCCTCCTGTAGGCCCTATGAATCCTAGCATCAAGAAGAGGCTCCTGCCCTTCTCCTAAGTCTCTCATATCAGGAAGTGCAGAAGACCCTGGTTGCTCTTCAGCCTCTGACACCACGTCCCCTTTGCTGTCAGTCTTGGGTGCCTGGAAAACAGGATTCCTGCACTGTGCCTCCACTGTCTCTGCGTTCTCTGAGTCCATGACTAATTGCACTGGATGCAAAAGGGCCACAACAACAAGGAAGAAACATAATTAAGGTATTGTATCAGAACACAGGTACAGAACAAAAAGGGGGGGTAAGTGTAGGAGGAGGAGGAGGAAGAAGAAGAAGAAGAAGGAGGAGGAGGAGGAGGAGGAGGAGGAAGGAAAGGGTTAGAAGCAGCAGTGGGTTGCTCCCACATTGGTCCAGTGTAGTGAACCAGTAGCAAGTGCACGTGTTAACTGGTAGCCATGGGTTTTAGAGCTCACTGCTGGTTAGAAGAGAAGGAAAAACAAACATTTTATTTTGCTGCAATTGATTTCAGAAAAATTCCCGCGAACAACGGACGCTAAGCTGCTAGACATCCACAAAGGCCAGCTTAGGTTCCGGATGGCTGCATGCATACATGGAGTGTCTTTGCATTGAATTCTTTGCATTCTCTCCTCAATGCATTCTTAGATTTCCCCCGAAATTTAACAAAGATGGAAGCAATGAAAAGCCAACTAATCCTTTTCCCTTAAAAAAAGCAATACAGCCATCAAGCGTTTTATTTTTTTTACCTCTCAGGTTTTTCTGAAAATCTGTATATGGTTTTCCAAATGTTTCCCTTGTAAGGGAAAGGAACACTAAACTACTTCAATTAGATTAATAATAATAATAATAATAATAATAATAATAATAATAATAATTTATTAGATTTGTATGCCGCCCCTCTCCGAAGACTCGGGGCGGCTCACAACAAGCGATAAAACAATATTGTACAGGCACAAATCTAATATTAAGAAAAAAATAAAAAAAAACTAAAAAAACTAAAAAAAAGATTAAACTTTTATAAATGTGTGCTATGTTGATCCTCTGCCCAATTCTTTTGATGTTTCTAGGTTGTCCACAGCAGGTGTGAAATGCTACTTGTTCGGCCACATACAGGTGTACTGGAATCGGGGGCTGCCAGTGGTTCAAAGAACTGGTAGTGGCATCAGCGTGAGGCTCCACCCACCTGGATATTTTCTTTTCGTGCATATGCGCAAGTGGAACACACATAAAAAAGCATGATGCATATACTTCTGAATTGTTAGGGAGGGTACCGTATTTTTCGGAGTAGAAGGTGAAAACTTGGATGCATCTTATACACTGAATGTAGCCACCCTCACGCTTTAGCCTCTGCCTCCCAGGAATTTACCTCCTTGCAGCAAACAGAACAGAGCCTGTTAAGCCAAGTAACTCATTATCAGCTTCCTGACCCTCCGCTGATCTGAGGCTATGTACTAAACTGAAAGTAAAACTAGCTGCAAAGAGGCTGGGGGAGAGAGAGATTTTTATTTACTGCTGAACTGAATGCAAGGAGGTTAGTCAATATCTATAAATGTCTGTAGAATGTTGAAATTATTAGACTTGTTTTTTAAAAGAATGCTTTATTATTGTTCTAGACAATAAAATGAAGAAGCTTTTTTAAAAAATAAATGCTTGATGTGACTGAAGAGGCCCAGTGGTATTGTATCTTCTTTTAAATAGCAGAGAACTTTCTGGCATTAATATACTGCCACAATAGTACAATTCTCCAATGTTTTGCTATTTCTATGGGTCCAGCACACATATACAGGAATACACAGCAAACAGTGTACATCATCTGTGCTGTTTGCTGGGAGGCAGTGACAGATTCCCCCCCCCCTTGTTTTCCTCCCCCAAAACTAAGGTGCAACCTATACTATGGTGCATCTTATATTCTGAAAAATACGGTAAGTAGATTTCACCACTGCTCCACAGTATCTATCAGTATCTCTGATGACTCTATAAATATTAAGTTGAATGCTATAATAGATCTGTGAATGGCGAAGCTGCAAAGTTCTCCTCCCTGCTGCTTGGTTATTGTTCTTCCACTCATCTCCTATTGTGCCCTTACAAGATACATTTCTGAAAATGAAATCAAGGAGGGAACACATGTAGTCTACCATACCATTCACACCAGCAGCGGGTTGTACTTACCCACATACCAGTGTGCTGATGAGCTGATGAGCTGCAATTTCATTGTTTTTTTGTTTGCGGAAGCAAAAAATCGTCAACATCTCACATGCAGGAGCATCCCCTTGCAAGATTTTGCTTCTGCACATGCACAGGAAGCAAAAAAGCCCCCCAAATTCAGGAAAAAATATGGTGCCACCTGATGGACCAGCGAAGATGGCAGTGGAGCGGTCGCGCACAAACTGCACAATCTTCCAGCCGCTACCAGAACGGAGTCTCCTAGTGCACCATTAGGAACCTACCACTGATTCACACCCTTCCTTTAATTTGCCCATTTCATTTCTTCACATTACCAGGGTTCATATAGATGCCTCCATGACTAAATGTTGCCAGAAGTAATATGGTGATATGCATGGATGTATTACAATTAGTATGTGTGAAGTATATGTGGGTCTTGCTTTGTTGCTGATTTTTTAAAAAAAATGGCATTGTCATTCACACTTTAACATGCACTTAGCATAACATCTAGATTCCTGTTTTTAAGGAAACCAATAGCAATTATTGTATTTTCCTCCTATCTACGAATTACTTTCTCTGTTTGATTGTTCCACACCAGTTGAAGAGCCAGTGCTGTCTGAAAATGGTCATGTGGCCAGCATGAGGCACACAGAAGGCTGTTCCCTTCCTACCAAAGGTGTTCCCTATTTTTTTCACTTGCATTTTTTACATGCTTTTGAACTGCTAGGTTGGCAGAAGCTGGGTTAAGTAATGGGAGCTCACCCCATTATGTGGCGCCAGGGATCCGAACTGCTGAACTGTTGATCTTTCAATCAACAAGTTCAGCCTCTTAGCCACTGAGCCATCGTGTCCCTTTCTGTTGAGCTTAGGTCAGTTTAAATAAAATAAAAATAAAAAGCAAGACTGTGGCTGAATTAATAGAACTCTGAGCAACACCTACCCAAACAGAAAGGAACATAGACAGCAAGGATGAATTGCCTATCTGGCATCGTGCTTCGCCCATTCTGACAGTGATATTTTCATGGGAGAAGGCAGATGTCGGAAGAGAAAATCAAAGATGACGATGAAATGTTTAGATAGACAAATGCAATTCTGATTCTGCCATTTCTCATCTCCCTTGGAGAGGAAGGTGAAAAAAAAATTCTAAACCAAACTCACAATATAACCTTTTCACTCCTATTTTGAGATATGTATGCTGCCCTGCTTGGATAAGTCAGCTTTGTTAGCTCCTCTGGCTGGACATCAATTGCATGTGACTGTCAGTCATTTGCACACAGTAATGGTGACCTTATCCTTAGCATGCCTATTGTCTGGAAAGGGGAAGAGGACAATTTAATTCTATTTTCCAACAGCTCTCTAATGCTGGAAAGAGGCTACTCCTTTCTTTTCTCCATGCTACACACCTGTCAGGCACTAATGGAGGGTCTACAACAATTTGCCACAGCCAACTCACGGTGGCCAACTTGCTTAGGGACAATTCCCCATGGCCAACTGCTTGCTTTTCAAGCTATTCTTGAAAAGGAGAGGAGCGGCATACAAATCTAAATAATAATAATAATAATAATAATAATAATAATAATAATAATAATAATAATAATATTCTCCAAAGCACCTGAGGGCAGGACAAGAAAGAATGGGTGGAGAGATTTCTGAGAAAAATTAATCAGTGGAACGGCTTGACTTCAGAAATTGTAGATGCCTCATCACCGGAGGCCTTTAAAAAGAGACAGGACAACCGCTTGTCTGAAATGGTGAGGGTTTTCTGCATGAGCAGGCTGGTGGACTAGAAGACCTCCAAGGTCCCTTCCAACTCTGTTATTCTGTTCTGTTCTGTTCATTCCGTTCCAGTCCAGTCTAATTTTCTATAACATTGGTAGTCTAGTCTAGTCTAATCTAATTTTCTATAACGCTGGTAGTCTATAGTCTAGTCTAGCCTTCTCTAGAAAATTAGTCTAGTCCAGTCTTATTTTCTGAAACATTGATAGTGGTAAACCTAATGGCAAAGTCTAGGAGGTGATGCAATAAAACATCATTACCTTTTTTGAAATAAAAGTTTGCACTATAAAAACAATGAAAGAAAGCAGCTCAGGATTAAAATATCTGGAGACACTTGTCCAGCAGAGATGACTAATGTCATCCAGCATTTCTGACTATGGGCCATGCAGTTCAAAAGCATGTAAAAAATGCAAGTAGAAAAATAGGGGCTATTTTGGTGGGAAGGTTAACAGCACTCCATGTGCCTTCAGCATTGAGTCATGCCAGCCACTTGACCATGGAGAATGTCTTTGGACAACGCTGGCTCTTCAGCTTAGAAACGGAGATGAACACCACCCCGAGAGCCAGAAACGACTGGACATGTGGGGGAACCTTTACCAAGTTGTTGTTTGCTGATGCTGTTTGCCATTCAGAGCCATGTATCTCTAAACCAAACAATCCAAAATCCCAATATCTGAAGGGCTTCTACAAAGACAAGGGGTATAAAATGATTTTCAAAGCACCTAAAGGCAAGACAAGAAACAATGGATGGAAACTAAGCAAGGAGAGAAGCAACATGGAATGAAAGAGAACAGCATAAATGTTATAGCAATTAAAGAAAATTGAGCCCCTTGCCTAATCTGTTCTCATACTGAACCTAGTGGGTTCAATACAAAACCTTAAAATGTGACTGTGCTCCTCAACAAATAATGCTGTCTATCATTTGTCCTTTTTGTGGCTATTCAAATAATGTGACTTAACTGAAAAAGAGTCCAAGTACTTATTTGAAAACTTATCCTGGTTGGTAAGCCATTCCCACCCAGTCACATGACCTTTAAACCACCCCGATCATATGATTGTCAAATCACTCCCACCTGGTCACATGGCAGGCAAGCCACTCCTACCCAGTCACATGGCCATCAAGCCATGCCCACAAAATAAGCCACGCCCACAATGTGATAGTAAAGGTTTTGGCAGCCCATCACTTCCTCCAAGGTCCTTTCCAACTCTATTATTCTATGTTCTAAAGTTCTAAATAAACGGTTCTCAGAAAGTGAAGATCTCTTTAAATTGTTGATCTTAATATTAGAAGAAGTTCATATTGAGACTGCCATCCTCCAGGTGAAATCACAGGATCTTAAACTTGGAAAGCATCATTTAACGAAGCAGTGGAAGTGATGTGCCGGTGCCTGGAGGATGTTGGGGCCTGGATGAGTGTCAACAAACTTAGGCTCAACCCAGACAAAACGGAGTGGCTGTGGGTCTTACCTCCCAAGGACAATTCCATCTGTCCGTCCATTACCCTAGGGGGAGAATCACTGGCCCCCTCAGAGAAGGTTCGCAACTTGAGCGTCCTCCTCGACCCACAGCTCACATTAGAGAAACATCTTTCAGCTGTGGCGAGGGGGGGCGTTTGCCCAGGTTCGCCTTGTGCACCAGTTGCGACCCTACTTGGACCAGGAGTCACTGCTCACAGTCACTCATGCCCTCATCACCTCGAAACTCGACTACTGTAATGCTCTCTACATGGGGCTACCTTTGAAAAATGTTCGGAAACTTCAGATCGTGCAGAATGCAGCTGCGAGAGCAATCATGGGCTTCCCCAAATATGCCCATGTTACACCAACACTCCGCAGTCTGCATTGGTTGCCGATCAGTTTCCGATCACAATTCAAAGTGTTGGTTATGACCTATAAAGCCCTTCATGGCACCGGGCCAGATTATCTCAGGGACCGCCTTCTGCTGCACGAATCCCAGCGACCAGTTAGGTCCCACAGAGTGGATCTTCTCCGGGTCCCGTCAACTAAAGAATGTCGCTTGGCGGGACCCAGGGGAAGAGCCTTCTCTGTGGCGGCCCTGGCCCTCTGGAACCAACTCCCCCCAAAGATTAGAATTGCCCCCACCCTCCTTGCCTTTTGTAAGCTGCTTAAAACCCACCTCTGCCGTCAGGCATGGGGGAATTGAGACCCTCTTCCCCCTAGGCCTTTACAATTCTATGCATGGTATGTATGTATGTATGTTTGGTTTTTTTATATTAATGGGTTTTTAATTGTTTCTAATATCAGACTACTATTGTACACTGCTTTATTGTTGCTGTTAGCCGCCCCGAGTCTCCGGAGAGGGGCGGCATACAAATCCAATAAATAAATGAATGAATGAATGAATGGATGAATGAATGAATGAATGAATGAATAAATAAATAATAAAGCATGGAAGCTTATAGTCCTGTTCTATGATAATAAACTGCATTAAAGCAAACTCAACAGTAGACAGTGAAAAAGAGCCTATGACTTATCTTGGTAATTGGTGTACTGTCAATCCACTGTAGTTCTCGGCAGCTTCTTTATAATATTCGACTGGAATCTATTTTCCTGTAATTTAAATCTATTATTCTTTGTCTTGCTTCCTAGGTTTATACAGAATAGGTCTTAACTACCTTTTGCATGGCATTCTTTGTAGTACTTGAAGGAGTATAATTATATTCTCCCCTCACACCCCCATCTTTGCTATTCTGTTTTCAGACAGAAACATTCCCAGTTCTTTCAATCTCTCATCATAGTCCTATTATGGTCTATGAAGGGATATCAAAGCAATAGTAATAGCACTTAGACTTATACTGTATACTGTTTCAGAGTGTTTTGTAGCCCTCTCTAAGCCATTTTACCAACCTTGGAAGGATGGAAGGATGAGCCAATGGCAGTAAGAATAGCACTTAGATTTGCAGTGCTTTACAGACCTCTCTAAGCAGTTTACAGAATCATTCTATTTCCCCCAACAATCTGGGTCCTCATTTACTGACCTCAAAAGGATGCAAGACTGAGTCAACCTTGAGCTGGTTAGGATCAAACTCCTGGCAGTGGGCTGAGTTAGCCTGCAATACTGTATTCTAACGGCTCCAATTGTCTTTATTATCCAAATTGCTGGTTTAGGAAGTCTGATCTTTACAGATTAAGATAGCTGAAAACCTGGTTTTAAGGTGATGAGAACCTAGCCCTTTAATCTAAACCACTCTTTCTTAGTTTTGACAACTTCAAGATATCTAGACTTCGACTCCCAGAATTCCCCAGCCAGCACAAATTTCCCCAAATTCTAGGAGTTTGAAGTCCCCATTACTTATGGGGGAGACGGTGCCTTGTGGCCACCATCTCCCCCATAAGGCTCCTGATATTTGTTATGCACCTGTCTTTGCTGAAAGGTTGTGTGGCAGTGACAAAACCTGATCAATGAGGCTGGCCTTGAGGGGTGAGACCAGCGGAAACTTTTGAAAGTGGAGGGGGGGTGGAATGGCCAAGTTTTCATCCGTGATGGCATGTCAATCTTCCTCTTTTTAAGGGAAAGCAATTGCTTTTGTGTGTGTAGGGGTTTTTTTTTGGTCTGTTATTTTTTTTTTTTTAACTCCATATTCATACATATATCAATGCATATAGCTTTAAAACATATCCATAACATCAGTGAAAGGCACAGTGTGTCTGGCATGCGTGTGTACATGCCGGCCTGACATTCATCTTGTGCGCATGCTAACCTCATGTGAGGATGTTTGTGTGCATGAAATTTTACCTATTTTTGGCAATTTCTTTGCTTCTGCGCATGCATGGAAGCCAAAAAATGCCAAAATTCAGCAAAATCACTCGCACACAAGCATCCTCGCGTGAGATTTTGCTTCCCACGCATGTTCAGAAACCGATTCTCACATGGGGGCACTCGTGCACACTCCGGGAATGCGGAGATGTGTGTGCATCTCCATTTTTTCTACCAGAATGGCCGACTGCATAACCAATACTGCATAACGTGTACATAATTCTAACTAATCCCTTTTATTTTCATATCAACACCTCTATCATCTTAATAGGTTATCAGTCTGTGTTCATATTTCTCTTTCTCATTCCCTTCCTACTCTCTCCATCTCTCCCATCTCCCTTTTTTCTTGGCAAGATTCCAGAAGCGGTTTGCAATTGCCTCCTTCCTAGGGCTGAAAGAGAGAGGCTGGCCCAAGGACACCAAGTTGGTTTCATGCTAGAATTCATAGTCTTCTGGTTTCCAGCCTGATACCTTCCTTCCTCTCTCTCTCCCCACCTCCTTTCCTCCCTCCCTAACAAAACAAATTCCTCCCTCCCTCCAAAACAAATAAATTTCTTCCTCCCTCCCTCTATGCCCATCTCCTTTCCTCCCTCCCTGTCCAAACATATTCCTCCCTCCCTCCCTCCCTCCAAAACAAATAAATTTCTTTCCCCCTCCCTCTCTGCCCACCTCCTTTCCTCCCTCCCTCCCTGTCCAAACATATTCCTCCCTCCCTCCCTCCCTCCAAAACAAATAAATTTCTTCCTCCATTTATTTATTTATTATTTATTTATTTATTACTTAGATTTGTATGCCGCCCCTCTCCGAAGACTCTCTGCCCACCTCCTTTCCTCCCTCCCTGTCCAAACATATTCCTCCCTCCCTCCCTCCCTCCAAAACAAATAAATTTCTTCCTCCATCCCTCTCTCCCCACTTCCTTTCCTCCCTCCCTCCCTGTCCAAACATATTCCTTCCTCTCTCCCTCCCTCCCTCCAAAACAAATAAATTTCTTCCTCCATCCCTCTATGCCCACCTCCTTTCCTCCCTTCCTCCCTGTCCAAACATATTCCTTCCTCCCTCCCTCCCTCCCTCCCTCCCTCCCTCCAAAACAAATAAATTTCTTCCTCCATCCCTCTCTGCCCACTTCCTTTCCTCCCTCCCTCCCTGTCCAAACATATTCCTTCCTCCCTCCCTCCCTCCAAAACAAATAAATTTCTTCCTCCATCCCTCTCTGCCCACCTCCTTTCCTCCCTCCCTCCCTGTCCAAACATATTCCTCCCTCCCTCCCTCCCTCCAAAACAAATAAATTTCTTCCTCCCTCCCTCTCTGCCCACCTCCTTTCCTCCCTCCCTCCCTGTCTAAACATATTCCTCCCTCCCTCCCTCCAAAACAAATAAATTTCTTCCTCCCTCTCTCTCTGCCCACCTCCTTTCCTCCCTCCCTCCCTGTCTAAACATATTCCTCCCTCCCTCCCTCCCTCCCTCCAAAACAAATAAATTTCTTCCTCCCTCCCTCTCTGCCCACCTCCTTTCCTCCCTCCCTCCCTGTCCAAACAAATTCATTCTTTCCTTCCTTCCCCCCTCCCTCCCTTCCTATCAAAACAAATTCTTTCTTTCCTTCCTTCTTTCCTTCCTTCCTCTCTCCATCCTACCTCTACCTTTCTCCAACCACGTTCTTTCTCTTCTTCTTAACCTTCCCTTTAGTGATTTCTGTTCTAATAAGTTTTATATGAAACAAACTGATAACATATTACTAAACAATTGTATTCTTTTGGTCTCCCTTTTCTTATCATATGTTTATAATATTTATAACCGTTATCCTTTAGCTATTGGTATACACTTTAAAAGTAATATTACCATCTCCTTACATTTAGGGGTGAGGCCAAAGGAAGCTTTTGAAGGTGAAGCAATTGCTTTTGTGTGTGGTTTTTTTGTTTTTAGTTTTGTTTTTTCTTTTGTGTTGGAAGTCACCTTTGCAGCGCAATCATTTAGAAATGTACTTTTTAAGTGAGTGTGGAACTCCTACTAAGCCTGGAGACAGGATTTCAGATGCGAAACCTTTTGGCCCTTGTAGAATAGAGTAGAGAAGAAGCCCTGCATCCTTGCTTCTTCCCTCATTTCAGCAAAACTTGCCGCAGCAGACAGATAATATAAACGGAGAGAGGATATGCCTGAAATGGAACCGTTTTCTTTCTCCTTCTTTCTTTTTTCTTTTAAAATGACTTTTTAATGTGCTTCCGAACATCAAGGGGACCGAGCACTCCCCTCCGCCCCTCTCCTGGCAGCATGTAATTTCTTCTGCTTTTGTTCACTGGAGTAAAACTGTTTAGTGTGGCCTTCTCCAATGCTGTTTATTCTGGCTCTCCAAGATCTCGAGGAAAGAAAACTCCCCACTCTTTTGTTACGTGAATTGCGGTCAGCGATGGAGCCAAAAACATCCCAGCGGGGTTGGGTGATTCGTGAATTAACCCATTGATCACAGGGGTGGGTTTAAAATTTTTTAGCGAGGGCTTATCTGCCCTGTTGCCGAGTGGGCATGGCCATGGTGGGCGTGACCTGGTCAGCTTCCTGCACCATGGTGAGGGGGTGTTTTTGCCCTCCCCAGGTTCCGGAGGCTTTCTCCAAACCTCTAGGAGAGTCAAAATGACCTCCCCAGGCTTCATAGGCCCTCTGGAGGCTGGGAATAGGCCTGTTTCTGGCCTTCCCGAACTTCTGGAAGGCTGGTTTTTTGCCTTCACCGAGCCTCCATGGGTGCCTTCCACATGAGTGGGATTTGGGGGTTCTCTAAACTGCTGAGGACCCCAGCAGAACCCCCACTCTTGAATTCTCCCAATATGTAAAATACACAGGACCGGGATATCTGGTGCTGAAGGAGCTGTTGAAGATTGAAGAGATCTACGCTCACGTCGTGGAACCTTGGAAAGTTACTGGATGAATTTGTACCTATCGTTCTTTCAACACAATATGTCACATATTGCTACAATTATGTGGGTCAACACAAAGGGGAAAAAAGACTCCCTGTAATCTATTTGTCAGGCCGAAGTCTTCATGTGGAGTTAGAGAGTTCAGCCTGGCACAACACAAGGGGGGATGGGAGGGGTAGTGAGTAGTCAGAGGGGAAAGTTACTAGACACAACCAAAGATTCCATTCTCCAAGCCAAGGTCACCATTTGTTCTGCCTCAACTGAAGAGAAGAGGAAGTTGATAAGCCCTTGCACACGGACTGGCTCTCGTGATGAACTTGTGGGTGTGGGGGATGTAAGATGAACCTTAATCTAGGTGGGATTCGGGGAAGTATTCAGAATCGGAATGGCTATGGGGTAGCTAACATGGTTCTGTTAATAAATTGAGCTCTGATTGAGAGAATTGGACTGAAACTTGATTTACTTCTCAGGTGCTATTTGGAACGCTGACACTATTGTTTACTTCTGGAAGACTGGAAGGATATTGTTAAGTGCAGGAAATCTGGAGTTCAAATGAATTAAGATGTATTTGATGTCACATTCTCTATAAGAATCTGAACTACTAATGATCAAGGCAAATGGGTGGTAGATAAGAAACAAATTCAAGGTGGGATCTCTTGTGGCAAGGCAAGGTCTGTAAGCTGATGACATGTTTAGCTCTGGCCTCTGCTTGCTGTTCTTTACATTTGCCTTCCTGCCTATCTATCTGCCCTTCTAAGTAGACTGTTGCACCCCATCTGGCAGCCTGTGAAGCCAGAGCCTTTGGAACCTCCTGCACCTCTTGGAAATGATGGGAAAGGCTACTCCTTTCCTGAATGCAAGAGCATGCAGGGCTGCCAAGAGGCAAGAAGGTTTACTCTGGAGGAGGTCTCCTTGAGAGTAAAGCTACAGGCTAATTGGCCATGTTCTTAGACTACTTAAGTCCTAACCATACTGAAGCCTAGTGGCAGGGAACAACATGACTTGTGAATCTTGACTCTGGTTTCCAATTTGCATCGTCACTCCTGAATTTTTACTCCTGTGTTTCCATAATAACATCTATTAACTTCAGTATTAACTTATTATTCAGTATTCTGTTTGGACAGTCTTATTTTAATTTGATATTGATTAAAGTAAAATGTGGAAAAATAAGTTTTCAGGACAGATTAACCTGCTGCAGAAAAATTGCATGGAAGGAGAGGGCAGGGGAAGACTTCATGCTTTTATAGTACAGTGGTACCTTGGATCTCGACCATAATTCATACTGGAAGCATGGTCGAGAACCGATTTGGTCGAGAACCGAAACAATTTAAGATATTTAAGATAAATTCCCCTCCTCAGTTGTCTCTCCCTCTAGCTTGCCCGCTTCTGTCCCCATCTCTCTCTCTCTCTCTCTCTGTGCACCTTACCGGCTTCTGTCTTCAGCTCTCTCACTCACCCGCTTGGAATTGCACACAGCATGAAACAATTCCCTTGGTATTTGGGCACATTCATTTTGAATTGCTTCTCTCAATTCAGCGACTGTTACAGGTTTCATAGCGTAGACCTTGTCTTTTAGGTATCCCCATAAGAAAAAAATCTAGTGGTGTGAGGTCTGGTGAATGGGGAGGATATTCAACAAAACCCCTTCATCCAATCCCCCTGTTTGGTAAGATCTCATCAAAAAAGGATCTGACATTGCAATGGTAATGTGGAGGTGTATCATCTTGCTGAAAATAAAACTCTTCATCTTCATAGTATTCTCTAATGCTTGGCATGACACCAAGTTTATAATTATTTAAAATGTGTATTCATTTTGTCATTTTTACTGAGTGGAAAGGGAAAAATACAGTATAAGAAGAGGGGTTTTTTCATGATTAGTAATAAAAACAATAGACGGCTACATGAGACTACATTTTGAAATGATGAAATGTGTGACTGAGAAGAAGGAAGAAGCTGCTCTGAGGCCACACTGAAGATAATACCGCTAATGATGATCTCCATCTGTTTTAATGTCTCATTGTCTGGATGGCTATATGAAACAAATTCAGGGGTTGTTAGCTTCCAAGAACATTGAACTGTGTTATAAATGTTCTCTTTCTCTCTCAAAAGAGAAAGCCTTGGGTACAGTCCCTGAAGAGCCTTCCCAAGTAAAATTGTGCCATACTTAGGAAAATGATTTAAGGCAATAGGAGCCGTTTTTGAAAACAAGATAGTGCCTTCTCAAAGTGTTATTGGAAAGAACTTCTACTTATCTTTCCAAGGGGTACCATGTGTGGCTTGCAAACACTCCTTTCCATAGCTGTCCTTGTTTTTTTTTTTAAAAAAAACCTACCATAAGGTGTGTTTTTTCTCCTACAAATTGGGCATTTGGTATCTGTTTATTTTCCTTGTTTCGAGGAACAAGACGTGATCACATAGCAGGTTGCTATAATAGCAACAGCACTTAGACATTCATTGATTCATTGATTCATTGATTCATTGATTCATTGATTCATTGATTCATTGATTCATTGATTCATTGATTCATTGATTCATTGATTCATTGATTCATTGATTCATTGATTCATTGATTCATTGATTCATTGATTCATTGATTGATTGATTGATTGATTCATTCATTCAATCAATCAATCAATCAATCAATGATTCATTCATTCATTCAATCAATCAATCAATCAATCAATCAATCAATCATTCATTCACTCACTCACTCATTCATTCAATCATTTATTCAATCATAAGACAGTACTGGAGCCACTGCGTGCAAATTATGCAATTGGCTACCGGAATGGCAGAGTAGACTACAGTAGTCCCTCACCTATCGCTGGTGTTACGTTCCAGACCCGGCCGCGATAAGTGAAATCCGTGATGTGGAATTTATCGACTGATAGTACTTATTTAAGTATTTATATTGTAATTGTTTGGTAAGTTTTCATTGTTTTAAGTGTTTATAAACCCTTCCCACACAGTATTTATTTTAGATACAGTATTTAAATACAGTATTTACAATTTTAGATATTTTTTTTTTGAAAAACCTGCCGATCGAGTTCGGCGGGCTGTTTAAATCTGCCGATCGACTTCCTCAGAAACCCGCGAACCAGCGAAGATCCGCGAATGATTTTTCTCATTAATATTTCTTGAAAACCCGCGATGAAGTGAAGCCGCAGTAGGTGAAGCGCGGTATAGCGAGGGACTACTGTATACTAGTAGGAACATGCCACTGAAACTAAGTAACCTCATCCATGTTAGAAGGAGAGGGAGTTACAGAGAGGAGGAAGAGAAGGAGGAGGAGGAGATGGAGGAGGTGGAGGTGATGGTGGAGGGGGAGGAGGTGGAGGAGGAGGAGGAAGAGGAAGAGAACTATGTGCTCTCTCAGCTAGAAGACCTCCAATGTCCCTTCCAACTCTGTTGTTCTGGTTCTGGTTCTGGTTCCTGTTGCTTTCCCATTCCTTTTTCAGTATAATTAAAGAATCGATAACTCCCTCTCTTATTTTCACAGGTCACACTGTCCAATTAGGTGTTCTGGCATCTCCTTGGCCAGCACCTGTTGGGATGACCTTGCTTCTCATGAGATAATAGTTGTTTTGTCTGGTCTGTATTACAGGGCCCCCCCCCATCCACCCAATGCCGTGTAGCAACCTGAGAGACTGAAAGATAGCTATGGCAGGCCTGATCCATTTCACAATTGACATGCGCCTTGTATGTAATAAAATCTCATTTATTTGAAAAAAATATGCTTTGAATTATGCAGGGGCGTTCAGGTAGCACCTGTGCAAATCCTTATGCAAACACATATTTTTTCTGCAATTAAAGGTTGCCCTCTGGAGCTGCAGTGCAATCCCAAGAGAAGATATATTTGACTTGAGGGGTTGTGCAGGCAAACACTACATGTGCCTCTGAATCCAAAACTCCTCATAGCCCTAATGAGTTTACTAATCTTCCCTTCCTTTGCTGATTGCTCCTTATGGTTTGTTTATTTAGAATTGCTAAATATTTTCCCCAGTACCTTGATAGTCTTTCTGGAGAAGCTATTAGTTCAATTAGTTGTAGAAAAGAGTAAGAACAGGATGCTAAATATGAGGATGCCAACAACAATATTTTGAAGTGAGATATGGAAACATAGAAACATAGAAGATTGATGGCAAAAAAGGACCTCCTGGTCCATCTAGTCTGCCCTTATACTATTTCCTGTATTTTACCTTAGGATGGATCTATGTTTATCCCAGGCATATTTCAATTCAGTTACTGAGGATTTACCAACCACATCTGCTGGAAGTTTGTTCCAAGCATCTACTACTCTTTCAGTAAAATAATATTTTCTCACGTTGCTTCTGATCTTTCCCCCAACTAACCTCAGATTGTGCCCCCTTGTTCTTGTGTTCACTTTCCTATTAAAAACACTTCCCTCCTGAACCTTATTTAACCTGATTAATATATTATTTTATTTATTTCATTTATTTTTATTTATTTATTTTGTCCAATACACAATAATACACAATGAAGGTAATAGAGGACACCTTCAAGGAAATAGAATTAGAGAAAGAATAGAAGAGAGAGTATAGGATAAAATAATCAATGAGAGAATAGAGGGATAGAAGAGAAGATATATGGGATATAGGAGAGACAATAGGACATGGGTTGGAAGGCACTCTAGTGCACTTATGCACACCCCTTACTGACCTCTTAGGAATCTGTAGAGGTCATCCGTGGACAGTCTAAGGATAAAATGTTGGGGGTTAGGGGATGATACTACGGAGTCAGATAATGAGTTCCACACTTCAACAACTCTATTATTAAAGTCGTATTTTTTACAGTCAAGTTTGCAGCGGTTAATATTGAGCTTGAATCTGTTATGTGCTCTTGTGTTGTTGTGGTTGAAGCCGAAGCAGTCGGTGACAGGCAGGACATTGCAGCATATAATCTTGTGAGCAATACTTAGATCATGTTTAAGGCATCTTAGTTCTAATCTTTCTAGGCCCAGGATTGTATGTCTAGTTTCATACGGTATTCTGTTATGGGAGGAGGAATGCAGGGCTCTTCTGGTGAAGTATCTCTGGACATTTTTGAGGGTGTTAATGTCTGAGATGCAGTATGGATTCCAAACAGATGAGCTGTATTCTAGGATGGGTCTGGCAAAAGTTTTGTATGCTCTGGTAAGTAGTGTGAGATTTCCAGAGCAGAAGCTACGTAGGATTAAATTAACTACTCTTGAAGCCTTCTTGGCGATGTTGTTGCAGTGGGCTTTGGCACTTAGGTCTTTTGTAATTAGTACTCCAAGGTCCTTAACCGAATAGGGGTTATCAGTGAGAATTTGATTATTCAGTTTGTATTTGGATTTCTGATTATTTTTGCCAATGTGTAGGACAGAGCATTTGCGGTTGAGATTTGGAGTTGCCATGTTGTTAGACCAATCAGAAGCAGAGTCTAGGTCTCTTTGGAGAGTAGTTGTGTTATCGGTGGTGTTGAAGAGTTGTAAATCATCTGCGAAGAGAACACAATTACTTGTAATGAGATCACAAAGGTCATTGATGTAGAGAATTAAGAGAATTGGTCCCAGTACGCTACCTTGGGGGACACCACTTTTAACAGGGACAGGGGTAGATATGGTGCTTCCTATTTTAACCACTTGTCTGTTTGACAGGAATGCTGTAATCCAGCTGTGGAGGGCTCCTGAGATGCCATAGGATTTGAGTTTTAGGAGTAGTTTGTCATGGACCACTGAGTCAAAGGCTTTGGAGAAGTCAATATAAATTGCATCTATAGATTTTCCTTGGTCAAGATGAGTAGTCCATATGTTTTTGCAGTGGAGGAGCTATAGGTTGCAGGATAGTTTTTTTCTGAATCCAAATTGTTTCTTAGATGGCAGATTATTAGTTTCAAGGTGGAGGGTAATTGATTGGTTTATAATTGATTCTATGACTTTGCATAGGACGCAGCATAGTGATATTGGCCTGTAGTTATAGACAAGAGAAGGGTCTCCTTTTTTGAAGATGGGGGTGACCATTGCATTCGACCATAGTTTAGGAAGTGTGCTGGTACTGAAGGATTTTTTGAAAATTATGCTTAGTGGTTCAGCTATAGCAGAAGAGAGGTTTTTGGGGGAAGTATGCACATAGACCATCTGGTCCGACTGATAGGGAAGATTTAAGGTCACATAATGCTTTTTCAACTTGGTCTTCAGTAAAGCCTATAAGGGTTAGGTCATTGAGAGAGTTTGAGGTGCGATTGATGAAACTGGGGGATGAGCCATTACTGTTAACAAAGACAGATCCAAAGAGTGAGTTGAGGAGATTAGCTTTGGAAAAATCATCATGGTATTCTTTGTTGTTGGGTCCTTTGAGTGGTGGGATAGGTCTAGAGTCCTTATGTTTGTTGTTGATGAAGTTGTAGAAGGCTCGATTAGATTTGGGGTATAGGAGGTTTTCCTCTTGTTTGCTGTGGTATCTGAGACATTCTCCTTTTATTTGGTTGCAAATGCTTTTATAACGACTTTTAAAGTTGGCTACTTGTCCTTTTTTGTTTTTCCGCCAGAGAGATTTTTTGTTTGTTTGTCATTTTCTTATTGAGATGGGAAGGTTGTTTTTCTTGTTTGAGGTAGATGTTAGTGGTACGCGAAGTCTGATAATTATTTTCATCTCGAGCAAGAATGTGTTGTAGAGGTCATCAGTAGAGTTGCAGTTAGAGAAAATAGTCTGCCAGTTTAATGTTGAGAGATGGGCTTCAATGTGTTCATAGTTAGCTTTTTTGAAATTGAATTTCGGTGTTGCATTAGTTGGGTGAATCTTAGTGTGGCTTAGGTTGAGATTGAAGTTTATCATGTTGTGGTCCCTGTTGGAAAATGGTTCTTTTATTTGTAAACAAGCCACTGATACAATAAATTCCATGTTTTATAATATTCTGAATCTTCGTTCTCTTTCAATTGTACTGTCAATTTATCTAGTTCTGGTTTTGGGATTGTTATGTGTGTTGGGCTTGGTCTTTAGGCGTTATGTGAATTTCATTGTATGGGTGTACTGTGTATGCACATACAATGACAATAATAAAGTATTTATCTTGAATCTAAGTATGGATAAATGAGGACAATAGGACAGGAAGGCAGGGACGGGAGGCACACTGGTAGGCTACATACATTCAGATTTACTTGCATTCAGATTCAGTAGTTTGGAGCAAAGCAAACGGTTATTTCAAATTCTCTGTTTTAAACGTCTGCAGTAATCATAGCTTGGTTTATATTGTCGGCTGCCAAGAAACTCATACTCATTTTGAATAATTAGCCATTGCTGAATATTTCACTTAGGTTTCTGGCTATTTGCAAACAGTTGAGGTTGTTTATTCTGTGGGCTCAGGGTTGAGCTCCTTTTTTTAAACTTTGGTGAATTTATACAAACACACCACAGAGGAAGGAAAATGTTTCCTTGTGATCGGAAAGCTGGACTAAAGGGAAATGGTTTAACTTTGGCCTTGATTGGGCACTTGCTGCAAATAGTTTTGTCTCCATTATTACTGGTATGTTGCTCTGGATGCTGTACTATACGTGGAACAATGTGGGTATGCACATTTTCAAGTCAGTGTGAATTCCTGCCAACTGCCTGTGGGGAGACATGCAGTTTTCTTGGCAAGATTCCAGAAGCGGTTTGCTATTGCCTCCTTCCTAGGGCTGAAAGAGAGAGGCTGGCCCAAGGACACCAAGTTGGTTTCATGCTAGAATTCATAGTCTTCTGGTTTCCAGCCTGATACCTTCCTTCCGCCCTCTCTCCCCACCTCCTTTCCTCCCTCCCTCCCTGTCAAAACAAATTCCTTCCTTCCTCCCTCCCTCCCTTCTCTCTTTCCTTCCTTCCTTCCTTCCTTCCTTCCTTCTTTCCTTCCTTTCTTTCTTCCTATTTATTTTACCCATCTCAACAAAATGACACTGGGCAGCTTCCAAAACAATAAAACAGTTTAAACCAACAAAAAATCATAAAAAAACATATATACCAACCAAGATAATTAATCAATTAACAATAAAGCTGAGAAAGGGACCTATAATGCCCTTGGAGCCTCAGGCACTAGTACATATCAAAGATATTAAAGCGGCATCACATATCAAAGCGGCATCACAATCTCCCTCTTCCTGCTTGTTATACCTCTAGCTATGCAGCCAAGCATTCTACTTGCTTTCCCTACCGCCTGACCGCACCACCCATTTGGAGACGGTCAGAAATCACTACCCCTAAATCCTTCTCGTCTGAAGTTTTTGCTACCACATATCTTTGAAGAAGCTTCTTGAATGAGAACCAAAACATTGTCAAAGTAAAACCAGAAAGTTCAGTTGTCAGGCTGAAGCCGTTGTTGACTTGGAGACACACTTTATGCTTTAGAATGTATTATTGCTGTGGGAACTTGGGAGGGGCTGCTGCATGAGGGATGTAGAGTTGTAGCCATTACAAATTCCTTCTAGATTCTCAAGGTCATCCTTTGTTCAGCACCTGCCTGGAAGCTGATGGGAGTAACAGACATAGAAGGCGGCTAGAAAATAAACTACTATTAATAGAAAAGGATAACTCAAAGGATTAATAGTGGATACTGGATATTTTTTTTACCAGAATAGAAAATATTTAATTACATTTTCCCTCCTAACATGATGATGTAAAGTATACATTGATTGTTATTTGTTATGGTGATGTTGTTGTTGTTTTTGTTTCATTTTTTCCCCTTATTCTTCTTTTTCCTTTTGTATTTTGTAAATGTATGTTTGTTTGTTTTTTGTTATGCTTTTAAAGAATTTAAATAAAAACTATTTAATTAAAAGGGAATAACAGACACATTGGCAAAAGGCGACTGGTCAACGTAATGAACTTGTGGGTGTGGGAACGAAGGAATGAACTTTAAACTGGATGGAGAAACTTTTGTAGCTTTAGATGCGGGTTTCTCACAGATGTGCCAAAATGGCTCTGTTAATAAATTGGAACTTTGAGGAATGCTGTACCCCAGACCCTGATTTAATTTTGGATGCTATTTGGAACCCTGAAACCAATTGCCTCTTGAAAGAGCACCTTTAGAACCAGTTTAGAACAGATAACCCTAATATTACTGTATATTTTCTCTCCTCTTGTCTTATTTCACCACTTCCTCAGAGAATGAAAGTTTTTTTTTTTCAAAAGCAGGGACCAGTTGATGTTGCACATTTAATTTAGTAATGCATTGCAGATAAGGTAATTGCTCCATAATATGGCACACTGTAAATTGAAAATCTTTGGTTGTTCAGCATGAAGATGGTAACAGCCTTTTCTTTATGCTTCACTTTAAAAGAAATCAGTTAAGATTCATAAAGGATAAAGATGTTGCTGAGTCTTTTTACATCTTGTCCCTGATATTTTAGATGGGGGCAACATCATGTTCACTTCAAAGCAGGGAAGAGCATTCATCTCCTAGAATCGTCTTCATCTCTGATTAAAACCTGAACTGGAGAAAATTGTCAGCTGAGGTCTCTTTCTTTTTCCCCCTGCTTGCACTCTCATCAATAAATGATAGTTAAATAATTCATAGACTGAAAAAAAATAAGACAGACTGAGGGGGGGGGATCTCTGTAATATAAGGTAAACCCAAATAGCTACAGATGCTCCAGTAGATAGCTGCATGATGATTCCAGCAAATATATACTCACAATCAGTGCAAGAAAATTGGAATATCTTCTACACAGCATCAATCTTGTTTTCTTCTTCTTAACAACTTGCTTTGGAGATTTTCAATCATCCAGGTCATGGCTGTCCCAAAAATGCTTTTTTCAAGAGGCAACTGGACTTTCTGGGTGTTTTTCCCTCTTTGAAGAAGCATCCTCAGCTCCGGCTAGATGGTGGGGAATAGAAGGATTTATATTGCCTGCAAACAGCTGGTCATTTGCATTTTTAGGGGGCAGTTGAGGCCACCTGAAGGTTTATCTATGTACTCAGGGTCACTTGAGTGGTGCAAACACAGTAGATATGGACCCTTCTTGGAACTGTTGAAAGGATTGTGTTGTAGATTGGAGATTGATGGTGTCATATCCCCACCCACCCACCCCCGTGTTGAGAGTGGGCTGCTCAATTTTGACTAAATAGATTAGATGCATTTCATCCGAAATGGGAGCTTGGATCTGGTATTGCTTAAACCTGGGGAAGAAGACAATGCCATTGGAAGAACCACAGTGCATGCTTTGCTAACTCCTTATGAAGATAGACCTTTGACATTACATTTTACGCTAGTGGCCAGGTTGGTTCCATGTGCAAAAGGTAAACTTGTCATGCTTCAACAGAATAACAGAATTGGAAGGAACCATGGAAGTCTTCTAGCAATAGTATAGCATTTAGCATTTAGACTTATATACCACTTCATAGTGCTTTTTCAGCCCTCTCTAAGTGGTTTACAGAATCATCCTCTTGTCCCCAACAATCTGGGTCCTCATTTTACCCACCTCGGAAGGATGGAAGGCTGAGTCAACCTTGAACCGGTGGTGAGATTTGAACTGCTGAACTACAGCTAACAATTAGCTGAAATAGCCTGCAGTGCTGCACTCTAACTACTGTGCTACTCCCGTTAGTTCAACCCACTGCACAAGCAGGAATCGTATACAATTCCAGACAAGTGGTTGTCCAGTGTCTTCTTAAAAGCCACCAGAGATGAAGCACCCACAATTTCTGAAGGCAAGCTGTTCCACTGGTTAATTGTTCTCACTGTCAGGAAATTCCTCCTTAGTTCTAGGTTGGTTTTCTCCTTGATTAATCTTGCTTAATTCATTATTAATCTTTAATTTTGATTCCTTTGGTAGAGGATGGATGGATGGTCCAGTTTATATATCAGGGCATTATGAAAATCCAAAATGGGGTTATTTGATTATACTATGGTATGATTATTCAATATCATTAAAAGACATAGTTTAGATTTGTGGGTGGAAACTAAACAAGGAGAGACGTAACTTAGAACTAAGGAGAAATTTCCTGACAGTCAAAACGGTTGATCAGTGGAACAGCTTGACTCCAGAAGTTGTGACTGTTCCAACATTGGAAGTTTTAAAGCAGATGTTGGATAACCATCTGTCTGAAGTTGTGCAGGGTTTCCTGCCTAAGCGGAGGGTTGGACTAGAAGACCTCCAAGGTCCCTTCCAATTCTGTTATTTTTATTGTTATTGTTAGTGCTATTGTTATTATAAAAGTAACCTGAAGTCCAACCATTTAGCTTGCCTGGTTGAAGAGGAATAATCTTGGGCCGCATATATACTTAATATATATAGTTAATGTATATGAATCACAATGAGCACCATGGTGACCTAGTGGTGAAGACGCTTGCCTCCCCCTCAGAAGGTTGAGAGTTCAGTCCTAGGAAGCAGCAAATATTTCTCTCCTAGGCACGAAGAAAAAACATAAAGTAAATTCTCAGCTCCATCCAATTGCCTGACTCTAACCAAATTAAGGAATTACAGGGTCATCAAGTTAATGTATATAATCACAAAATGACGTTAAAAGTTTACAATCTTATGGGGCCACATTACTACCCCTCTAAGGCTGCATGCAGCTCTCTGGCCACCGATTGGACATGTCTTCTTTAGATTAATCTCTAGGGAGTGGGCTGTTTTCTTCCTATCCTGAAGCTGCCACTCAGCCCTTCCAAATTTATGCTCAACTGTCTTTCATGAGACTTTGGGAAAATCTCTTCTGGCCCAGCAGCTAATCATGTTCATTAAATACATTCTGTCCATGAAAATGGAGCATTGTTTTGACATGATATAAACTGGTAATAATAGCGCCTGATATGATTAATACAAAGATGTGTTCCATTTTCTGTTTAAGCAGCTTTTGACAAGTATTAATACATTACTGGCATTGAGCAAATACATTGCAATGAATAATTTAGCCCAGCTGCTTCTTATGCATTCAAAATACCAGCGGAACAAGTTTTCCTTAAGTATCTGTTATGCAAAACTATCTGGTGGTTTCAAGGTTTTCTATTCTAATCAACCAGCTTTCCCATTTCAAGAAACCGATGTGTAGAAATGGATTTGAATTCCAATTTACAGAGTATTCAATGTGAAACCTTTCCAAAATGAAATGAAAAGGGGTTTTTTTCAGCGCAGCCTTAAGAACATTATGCGTCTTGTCTGTGCTGAAAACAGAGGGCTTGATTAACTAAAATAAGTTGTTACTAAAGCGGCAAACTTTTATTCATTTACCAGGCATTTACCTTGAACTGAACTGGGAGTTACTTTAGAATAGAGAGGCATACAATTGCTGCTTTTCTGAGTGCATTTATTTGCATTTCAAAAATACAGTAGAATTTGGTTCTGGATAAATACCCATAGAGCAATCTAAACCTGCTAGCAATGAAACAATTTAAGTTACAATGATCCATTGATTTCATCAAGGCATCCAGTGCATGATTTACCCAGAAATATCTTTTATTACTGTGTTCAGTGATATTTGCTTTCTGGCAAGTGTGCTAATCCTGGCGGCAAAAATAAGCCCATTACACACACTAACTTCATTAAGAAGTTATTGTTGTTGTTGTTGTTGTTGTTGTTCTTCTTCTTCTTCTTCTTCTTCTTCTTCTTCTTCTTCTTCTTCTTCTTCTTCTTCTTCCTCCTCGTCCTCCTCCTCCTCTTCTTCTTTTCCTCCTCCCCTCCTCCTCCTCAGCCTCCTCCTCCTCCTTCTCCACAGCCTCCTCTTCATCCTTCCCCTCCTCCTCCTCCTCCCTTCCCACAAACATTTTCCTTGGCGAAAGAGCATTCTGTTGTATATCTTTCTTATAACCAGCTCTGTCTACAGAGAACCATGCAATCATGCAACCAGGCAACTACCATGATGCGATCAAACATTTATTTATTTGTTATGGTGTTCAACACATTTTTGCAACAAATTAATTTCAGCAAACATATTGTTAGTTGGCTAAGGATGCTGTAGAAACTGTAACCCCTGCCCATGATTCTGCAGCCTTCTGATTGCCTGACATGATATGTTCCTGAAGGTTCTCTTTGGAGACCTATGAACTGTGGCGAGAAGTGCGAACAGTGACAAGTGGCACACAAGTACACTCCTAGCAGTTCCTTGGGAATTAAAGGCGAGCTTCTTATTCATCTGTGAGAATTTCCCTGCAATGTTCTCCTGTTTGGGAGTTATTAATGCAATTTCATTTTCACCAGACTGAATGGCTGAAAAAAAGAGAGGAAAGAATAATATGGTGTAGTGCCATTATGCTCAGAATATCTTAATAATTAGGTCTTACATCAAGAGTTATATCCACCCTCCTGATTCTATTTCACTTTCCCCAAAAGAACAACCTTAACTTTTATTAGGGGCGGGTGGGAATCAAATGAGGTGTTTAAATCATGAGGTTGACTTCAAAAGCTTGCTCTGCAAATCAGAAATCGTGGTTAGTGATCAATATTGATTTGATTATCATACCAGGCAACTGCCTTCAGATTTTTCAGTGTCCTTCAGTCTGTTCTGCTCTGTAAACATCTAACAAGTAATATAATTTTATAAAGGGATTGTAAATGCAAATTTTAATAGATGAGATGATCCTTCCAAAGAAGATTTTATTAACTCCAATCCAGACATTTTCACTAGGAATCCTAGAAACCGAAGTTAATGTTAACTTAAAGTTAAGTTATTCAATGAGCCATCATTTTAATAACATAAAAACACAAGAAGAGCCCTGCTGAATCAGGCCAAAGCTCATCAAGTCTAGCATTCTGTGTCACACAGTGGCCCATCAATTGTCCATGGGGATCTTGAGCAGAAAGAGAAGGCAAGACCCTCCCTTTCCCCTGACCCCCAACAAATGGTACTCAAGGGAATTCTGCCTGCCTCAACCAACATAGATGTGGCACATGTACATTCTTTTCAATAACCACTGATACACTTGGCATCCATGAATCTTGGCATCCATGAATCTGTCTAACCCTGCCTTGAAGCTATCCAGCTGTCACGACATCTTCTGGAAGTGAATTCCATAAACCAACGACCATCTGGGTGAAGAAATATTTCCCTTGATTTGTCCTTACTTTCTTACCTATGAGCTTTAGGGAGGGCCCCCTCGTCCTAGTACTGTGTGATAGAGAAAATATTTTTTCTCTATCCACCTTTTCTATCCCATGCATGATTTTATACACTTCGATCAAGTCACCCCTTAAACACCGTCTTTCAAGGCCGAAGAGACCAAGGCGTTGCAACCTGGTATCATAAGGGAGGCGCTCCATTTCCTTAATCATTATTGTTGCCCCTTTTTGCACCTTTTCCAATTCCAATTTTTCCCTCTGCTGTCCTCAGTGTTTTCTCCAACATCCAAATAGCAGAATAACTGATGGAAGCACCCTTGGAGGTCTTCTAGTCCAATCCCCTTCTTGGCTGCTTGTCCCTCTAAATGTTGATCATTGATCCTAAAAGGCAGAAGCTTTTGTATTTTCATTATTGACTTTAATGCTGGCTGCGGTAACTTTTGTCATTAGTTTGGCCTTCTTTATGTTTCATTGTACAGTGATCCCTCATTTTTAGTGGGGGATGTGTTCCAAGACCCACCCGTGAAAAATGAATTTCCGTGAAGTAGAGAAAAGATAGTTTTTTATGTATTTAACGAGTATTTGGACTTTTAAAATCCACCCTTTGCATTAAACAGCCATTCTATAATGTTTCTCATCTGGAACTACGTGTGATATCCTACCAGTTTCTTTAATAGAGTACAGTAGTACTGTATAAGAATTTTATGAATTTTTAATGGATTTAAAATTTCCAATGGATTTAATTGATTTAAGCCCCCTTTGAAAACCCGTGAAGTAGCAAATCTGCAAAAGATGAATCGCAAAGTAGCGAGGGATTACTGTAGTCCCATGTTTTCACTACTTTATTTATTTATTTATTTATTTATTTATTTATTTGTTTGTTTGTTTGTTTGTTTGTTTGTTTATTTATTAGATTTGTATGCCACCCCTCTCTGAAGACTTGGGGCGGCTCACGACAGTAATAAAAACAATATAGCAGTGGAACAAATCTAATATTAAAAAACATATAAAACCCTATCATTATTTAAAAAACCAAACAGCACATTCATACCAAACATAAAACAAAGTATTAAAAAAGCCTGGGGGAAAGGTGAGTCTTGAGTAGTTTACGAAAGACAGGGAGGGTGGGAGCAGTTCTACTCTCCGGGTTGAGCTAGCTTTAAGTATGTATGCATGACATCTACCAATGTTCATGAAGGAAAGAATGGAATTGAAATTGATTCCTGTTAAAGTCCCGGCATAATTAATCTTGATTCTGATCCACCAAAACATACGTTTTGCAACCGAAATGAAGATTTATTGCAACTTAATTTCCTTATTCTGCCCTTGGACTATGAATGTCACCAAGTAGCAAAGTGACAAAGACCAGAAGTGACAGTGGCTTACCACCAGAAGTGGATGGAAGGAAAAGAGCCCTCTGAGGAACTGATAAATTGTTACAGCTTTTCCTTTCAAAGCCATTGCTTCCATTTCCTGGCTCAATCTCAATCTATTCAATTTGGTTACAATATCACATGTGATCATGAAAGGAAGTTTCCTAACAACTTGAGGTTGGGACAAAAATGTATATAGCAAGCTGCCAACTGTCCAACTAATGAACCCAAAACAGGGGAAATCTCTCAGGAGATTTGAATTCCCAAAAGTAAAACTTTATTGCACATGCCATATTGGTACTGAAGAAACAAAACCAGCTCTGTAGTTTCTGTACAAATGCTTGCCTAGTTCAACAATAGCTTTCTCTTCTCCCCATCCCTGGTTGATCACATTGTCCAGGTTTGAAATGTCCTTTTGTTATGGGAACAGTTGTTGCACAGGCAGTGACCTTGATGACTTCTATTCGCTCACAATTTCTGCCTACTTTCTTCACATTCCATCCCCCCACCACCGTTCATTGCAAAGTAGAAAAACATGAAGGTTTGAAAGAAGCAAAGCAATTCAATCTTGACACAAGCACATTCAAATTCCTAGAATGTATTGCACAGCAGTAAAATTAGGGAATGTTTTTCAAAAGCCTGGAATCTAGAATAACTTCATTCCAACCAGCTTATACTATACTGATGATACCCAGCATCCAATTGTAGACAGGCTGGTGATACCTGAACTCCACTTGGTTTGTATTTTTATTTATTTATTTATATATTCAATTTTTATGCCGCCCTTCTCCTTAGACTCAGGACGGCTTACAACATGTTAGCAATAGCACTTTTTAACAGAGCCAGCCTATTGCCCCCACAATCTGGGTCCTCATTTTACCCAATTCGGAAGGATGGAAGGCTGAGTCAACCTTGAGCCAGTGATGAGATTTGAACCGCTGACCTACAGATCTACAGTCAGCTTCAGTGGCCTGCAGTACTGCACTCTACCTGCTGCACCACCCCGGCTCCAACATATACTTTTTAATTTAGTATATGTTGCTTACAATTAACCAGGAAACTACTGTCAGAAGCTCTCCTCCTCGAAGAATGAAATGTTTTGGGAAATATTAAAGACAGGATAGAATATTTCCCCTAAATGAGAAATTTTAAGGGATGCAGAAACCAGCCCCAGTTTCCATGCCCCAAGCAGAAACTGAGGAGGCCAAGTTTAGAAATGCAGATTTGGTAACCCATTCCGAAAGACTGGGTCAAGACAGAAATTCAGATAAGCAACAAACAAAAGGTTGACAAAATTATCTCAGACAAACACCTAGGAGTTGCATTTCCCCTTTTGCCTATAGAGCCAGCCATGACCCTAGAAACATAGAAACATAGAAGACTGATGACAGAAAAAGACCTCATGCTCCATCTAGTCTGCCCTTATACTATTTCCTGTATTTTATGTTAGGATGTATGTATGTTTATCCTCGGCATGTTTAAATTCGGTGACTGTGGATTTACCAACCACGTCTGCTAGAAGTTTGTTCCAAGCATCAACTACTCTTTCAGTAAAATAATATTTTCTCACGTTACTTCTAATCTTTCCCCCAAATCACCTCAGATTGTGCTCCCTTGTTCTTGTGTTCACCTTCCTATTAAAAACACTTCCCTCCTGAACTTTATTTAGCCCTTGAGCATATTTAAATATTTCGATCATTTCCCCACTTTTCCTTCTATTCTCCAGACTATACAGATTGAGTTCATTAAGTCTTTCCTGATACGTTTTATGCTTAAGACCTTCCACCATTTTTGTAGCCCTTTTTGTAGCCCGTCTTTGGACCCGTTCAATTATGTCAATATATTTTTGTAGGTGAGGTCTCCAGAACTGAACACAGTATTTCAAATGTGGTCTCACCAGCGCTCTATACCGCGGGATCACAATCTCCCTCTTCCTTCTTGTTATACCTCTAGCTATGCAGCCAAGCATTCTACTTGCTTTTCCTACCGCCTGACTGCACTGTTCACCCATTTTGAGACTGTCAGAAATCTAGGCAGAAATTTCCCATTGAAAACACTTCTCTCCTGAACCTTATTTAACCCTTTAACATATTTAAATTTTTCAATCGTGTCCCCCCTTTCCCTTCTGTCCTCCAGACTATACAGTTTGAGTTCATGACGTCTTTCCTGATAAGTTTGATGCTTAAGACCTTCCACTTAATACCCTACATGCCCGCATAGGAATCCAGAAGGTATAAAAACCCACCCACTCTCAACTTCATTTTGTCAGCTGTCCCAGAACCACATGATGCTGGTGGTTCTTCTTCATCGATAAATGGACCTTCTTTCCAATGAGCCCCCAGACTCCATTTTATTTCCAGTGTCTTTCTCCAAAACTGGAACTGAACCAAATGGATTTTCCTTCCAACACCCCAATGTGAGTACATAGTAGTTATTTGGATGCCAAAGATGGCAAGACAAATGAATTTATCAAGGATGCACCACAGAGGTGAATTAGCTCCACACCAGAAAGATGAGTGACATTCTTCTGTAGTACCTGGGGCCTTCTCTCCTCACTGATGTCACCTCACATTCAGGTGTCGTATCTGGGTAGGTCCAGCACCAGCAGCGATCCAACTAACTGCATGAAACCCTGCCATGTCTCCCACCAAAGTGGTATCTATTTATCTACTCACATGTAGCATGTTTTTGAGTTGCTATATGGGTAGAAGCTGAGACAAGTGATGGGAGCTCAGTATACCATGTGGCGCTGGGACTCGAACAGTTGGAGTGAAGACACCTTCTAGCATCTTTAAACCACTGACCCACAGTGCCTCCTAATTCAGTTTCTCAGAGTGAAGGAAGAAATATTTCAGAAGAGAACCAAAACTGTTGTGCATACTCTTACACCCAATTCTGTTTCCTTTCATTGAGAAGTCCAGTTGGATTTCTTCAACGGGCTTTCCCTTGTCCTATGCTGCTGATTTCCTTATCTTTTTCCTTACACTGTGTGTAGGTTGTGGGTGTATCCATGCCTGCATATGTATTTTTGTGTATGGGCACAATTCATATCTCTGGTCCCTTTTTTGAAAATGCATTTTGGCGGCAGTTTGTTTTAATCATCATGATTTATTTCTTCATGCAAGAGTCATTATAAACAGCAGGCAGTGGTGCTAAAAATTATTTTTAATAGTTAAAAAAAAACACAGGCAAACAAACGCCAGCAGACCTGATAAGAATGGAAATACAAACAGTAAATTACATTTGTTTCTGTCTCCGCCTGTGGCTGCTTCTGCTGATTTCTTGCATCTCTGGGCTGAAGTGCTAAGTAACTGCTAAGTGCTATTACTAAAGAATGTTGATGAGAAAAGATTCTCCCACCCATTGTCTCATTATGTGTTGGCTGAACACCCCAGGAGCTTATTTCAGGAAGGCAGGGGGGAAAATAACAACAACCTCCTGTTCTCTCTGCTGAGAACTTTGGAAGGCTTTTTTTGATAAAAGAGTCTAGGTTAAGGATGAAGTATTTTTCTTCTCCAAATTCTGTCCTTTTCCCCATTCCTTTTAAGCTTTGGGTTAAAGTCTGCAAGTTGAATGGCCAAGAGCCATCAGCCAAAACTACATTCCAAGCATCTGAGGTGTGTCCATAGGTTATAAAGCCCTACATAGCATCGGACCAGAATGCCTCCGGGGCCGTCTTCTGCTGCACGAATCCCAGTGGCCGATTAGGTTCCATAGAGTTGGCCTTCTCTGGGACCCATCGACTAAGCAATGCCGTCTGGCAGGACTCAGGGGAAGAGCCTTCCCCCAGAGATTAGAACTGCTCCCACCCTCCTCGCTTTTCACAAGTTGTTGAAAACCCATCTATGTCACCAGGCATGGGGAAATTGATATACCTCGTGGCTATTATGGTTTATGTATGGTTTGACTGGGTTGTGTGACTATTTTAATGACAAGGGGTTTTAACTGTTTTTTAAATATTGGATTTGTACACTGTTTATTATTGTTTGTGAGCTGCTCCAAGTCTCCGGAGAGGGGTGGCATACAAATCTAATAAATTATTCTAATAATTCTAATTCTAATTATTATTGTTATTGTTGTTGTTGTTGTTGTTAAAAAAAGGTTGTGAAGTGAAGAGAAGGTCCAGGGAAGACATGATAGCAGTGTTCCAATATTTGAGGGGCTGCTACAGAGAAGAAGGGGTCAAGCTATTCTCCACAGCACCTGAAGGACAGACAAGGAATAATGGATGGAAACTAACCAAGGAGAGATTCAATCTGGGAATAAGGAGGAACTTTCTGAGAGTGAGAACGATCAACCAGTGGAACAGCTTCACTTTGGAAGTTGTGGGAGCTTCAACACTTGAAACTTTCAAGAAGAGACTGGACTGCCACTTGTCGGAAACGGTGTAGGTCTCCTGCCTGACACTCTCTGTGTGTGTGTCTGTCTCTCTCTCTCCCTCTGTGTGTGTGTGTGTGTGTTGGACTAGATGGCCTACAAGGTCCCTTCCAGCTCTTGTAATATGTCAAAATGTCACTACAGAGCACTTCACACCAAGACAACTAGACACGAGAACAGTTTTTTCCCAAACGCCATCACTCTACTAAACAAATAATTCCCTCAACACTGTCAGACTTTTTACTAAATCTGCATTTCGATTCTACTAGTTTTTCTCATCATTCCTATCATCTTTTTCCTCCCACTTAGGACTGTATGACTATAAGTTGTTGCTTGTATCCTAAGATTTTTATTAATATTGTTTCTTCATTGCTTATTTGACCCCTATGACAATCATTAAGTGTTGTACCACATGATCTTTTTCTTTTATGTACGCTGAGAGCATCTGTACCAAGACAAATTCCTTGTGTGACCTATCACACTTGGCCAATAAAATTCTATTCTATTCTAAACCTGTTGGCATCGTCTTAGAATGGTTTGGGGTGTCAGAGCAAGACTAGAAGGGCCAACTAGTAGATATAAAGAGCCAGCAAACCTCACTCTCTCCATGATAGTGGATAGTGGTCATGAAATATCAATCAAGGAGGATATTTTTTAGCTCAGGGTTGAAATGAAGGTTCCTTGGTATCTCCAGAGTTTGGTTCTTTTGTTGCAGATGTTTCATTTCCCAAACTAGATAAGGTCATCGGTGCTAAAAGGAAGAGAGGCTGGCAGGAAGGAAGAAGAGAAGGACTATGAGGTCCTAAGCACTCTCTGAGCTTGGCTGTTTTCTTGCAGATATTTCATTACTCAAACTAGGCAACATCATCCTCCAGCACTGATGATGTTGCCTAGTTTGGAAAATGACACATCTGCAAGAAAACAACCAAGCTCAAAGAGCACAAAGGATCCTCCACTAAATGATCCTAATTGGTGTTAAGGAGTGTGCAGAGTGATCTCTGAGTTGTCAAAGATACAGCAAATATCCAGCTGATAGCCCAGAGATATGAGTAATGGTTCAATCAGACAAACCAGATACATATACAAGTGTATAAAATATTATTTACATTGGCAAATATCTTAGTCAAGAACAGGCCTAGTCATACACAGTTAAATCAGTCAATACATATACAATAATATAGGTCTTATTTGTTCTGCTTACAAATACATAAACCAGCATTTACTACACTGTTTCTACTACAGCAGTCAAAGAGAACATAACAGAAATAGCAGAGAGAGAGAATCACGCTTCTGACTCCCTCTTATGGCAATCTGCAACTCTAATCTTTAAAACTATAGCATTTTAACACATTTAAACATACATTGTTAGTTTGTTTATATATTGCCAAACCCAATCATAGCACTAATCATTGGGACTGGCAACTCCACCACAAAATGAATCTGTCATTAAGTGGGAAATCACATGACTGTGACCGGGCTTTCTGGTTAGAAAGAAACATGATTACTCAGTTTCATACATTTGGCTTTTGGTTACCTCCTAAACACTCTCCCACTCTTTGGATTGCTTGAGTGCCTGCTTATTGTCTTATACATATTGAAATCAATGTGATCGTGTTGGGAACTGGGAGCGGCATGCTTTCTATGCAAACAACTTATTCTCTTGAAATCCCTTCCTCTCCAATCTTTTGAATCTGGGATGGGGGGAATAATTGATTCTTGTAGGCAAACTCTCCTTTGTCTGACTCTTTCCTAGCACTGCTGTGATCACAGTGCTTTTGACATTTAAAAGCAGTAACAGCTTACTCTCTTGCAATCCTTTCCTCTCCAGTCTCTTCAATTTGTGTGCAGGGTGGTGGTGGAAGCAAAAGTGAGATTGTCTACAGCAGGGGCATCAAACCTGATTTCATTGAGGGCCGCATAAGGATTGAGTTTCACCTCAGGGGGGCAGGGGTTGTGTGGTCAATTCAACATCACTCATGAGCAACATCGTCCTAAAAAATTCCAGTGTCGGAGCATTCACAACTATTGGAGGCAAGCTGTTCCATGGATTAATTATTCTAACTGTCAGAAATATTTCTCCTTAGTTCTAAGTTGCTTCTCCCCTTGATTAGTTTCCACTCATTGCTTCTTATTTTACCCTCAGGTGCTTTGGAGAATAGCTTGACTCCCTCTTCTTTGTGGCAGCCCCTCAAATATTGGAACACTACTATCATGTCTCCCCTGTTCCTTCTTTTCATTAAACTAGACCTACCCAGTTCCTGCAACCATTCTTCATATTTTTTAGCCCACAGTCCCCTAATCATCTTTGTTGCTTTTCTCTGTACTCTTTCTAGAGTCTCAACATCCTTTTTGCATCATGGCGACCAAAACTCACTCAACCTTTACTCACTCAAAGCCAAAGTTGATACCTGGAACAAGTCCTGATCCTAAGTCGGTAAGCCAGCGTTGGATTCTCTTATCTCATGTCTTTACTCTTGTTCATATCAATGGCATTTTCTAAGTCTGAAAAAATCCTGGAAAACCAGTAAAAGAAAGCTGTCAGAGAGTGGATAAATCCTATAACAGAGGTGCAAAAAATGTGGCAGGTGGGAGAAGGGAAAGGCTAACTCCAACTCTTGTGCACCCATCTTGAAAACGTTTACTCCAATGCATCTCTTTGTAATGGGAGAAAAACTTATTAACGATGAGCAACATTTCAAATCAGTGCTTCTTTCTCCTTTTTTGCTACCCTTTGAGCCAGGCACCCTTTGCAGGCCATGTGGTCCCTCCCCCACAACACTTGCACTTCTAAAATACAAAGTGAAGCCGAGACCACTTTTGCTTCACCATGTTGTGTCTGGAAGGGACTCCAGGGCATGCATAGAGGCAGAGGTGACAGTCAAAGTACTGTGAAAAGTCCTGCCGGATGAATAGCAAATAAGGCCACTTCTGCTGTATCCAGGCAAATGGTCATGGCCTTCACTTGGTCATACACACACACACACACACACACACACCCCTCACAAATATTGCAATATTCTAATTTCTGCCAGGCCAAGATCTCCCCTGTCAAATACCAGCACAAGAAAATTCTGGGCAAATAATGATGAATTGCAGCTTGGGACGTCCACCCTTTAAAACAGCTGCCAACTCTTGTAAGGAATATCCTCCTGGGTTCAGTTCCAAGTGCAAAAAAAGATGCCAGATTCATGGCAGTTGCTTGGAAAGAAGATTTAAGGGGGGGACAGGAGCACAGAAAAGGTGGATCACATGCCTCTGGGTGTTGGAGGAAGAGTCCCTGGGTTTTTATAGCTTCTGTTGAGCCCCCACCTCAAAGTTTCTTGTTCCTTGTAAAAGAAATGCACTCTGATTGGTGGTCAGACTGCCCAGAGCCAGGCAAGGGTAACTCTGCAGGCTGTGTTTTTGACTCCAAGTTTGATTGAGCCTTGCAGGGTGATGGTGCAATAAACACTTTGGGCAATTCCTAATATGGTTCTGTCTGAAGGAGGTAGATCTTTGTTATGTAGAATAGACTGGTCCAAGCTATTAACAAAGTTGGGGAGGGATGAGTGAGCTGGGCCATTCCTTGATGGCAGATTGAGAAAGCTGGGGGCTACTACTGAGCCACAGTGGCACAGTGGTTACAGTGCAGTACTGCAAGCTGCTTCTGCTGACTGCTGGCTGTAGTTCACCAGTTCAAATCCTACCAGGCTCAAGGCTGACTCACCCTTCCATCCTTCCAAGTAAAATGAGAACCCAGATTGTTGGGGGCAATATGTTGACTCTGTAAACTGCTTAGAGATGGCTGTAAAGCACTGTGAAGTGGTATATAAGTCTAAGTGCTATTGGTATTGGTATTACTAAGAATGAGACTTTTTTCTGTGTAAAAGCATGTTTCCAGGGATATTCTATATAATCTCCCTTTTTAATATTTCCTAGGATATTTCATTTTTCTAGGTGAGGGGTGGGTGGTAACATCCTACACGCCCATCTTTAAAATTCAAGTAGGACTCCCAATTGAAGAGAAATGGTTCAAAGCTAGAAAACCCCAGAGATGTTTCCCATTTCTTCATCGGTTTTTCGACTCTTGAAACAAGCCTAGTGAGTGTTTCTCCCTCCCCTCCTCTTCATTGGGGGGGCAGGAGGGGCACGCATTTCCACTCACTCACCCCCAACCAATCTTTTCCTCTCCCATTCAACAAACCTCTTCCTTAGATTGAGAGTTGAATGACTTGCCAATTAAGAGCCGCCACAAAGCAAAGACATTTTTCCACACCCCCAGCCCCCAACCCCATTGCTCCATCCAATGGCGAAGCGTGCCAGAAAACAATGCTTTTATAAAAGCCATCCATGAAGTACAGGCATCAAAGTTGAAGGGGGAATCTTTGTATTCCGCGGGTACTGCTTACAAGGTAAAGTGGCATGCAGATTTCTTATTTAATAAATTCCCACTGAAAATTAGTTTTTCACAGTGGAAAGGATTTCAAGGCTTGCTGCGATGAACAGCCAGGATCTAATCAGTTCTCGGGCTTTGTAGATACACCAGGGCTTGGAGATATTTGAATGATCCAATTATTCTGTTGAGGCACAACATCCTTACCTGCATACTAATCAAGCCATATGCAAAGAGGAATTGTTTCGGCCTTCTCTGAAAGCCGAAGATAGACTCAGCTTCTCAGCTGACCTTCTGCGAATTACATTAATTTCAATTCTATTAACTCATCCTTTTGCCCAAAGGTGATACATGGACAGATCTGCAAAGGAAAGGTGGGGTGAGGATACCTAAATCAACTTGCCAGCAGATGCAAAGCGGGAAAGCTTGAATACACAATATTAGTTCCCAAAGTGAATGCAATCACATAGTAAATAAGAACGAATTTCAGTGACAAGACAGCTCTGTAAAACAAGAAAGCACCAATGCATAAAATTCTATTGATTCTGTCTAGGGTAGCAAGCCAATTAGTTCGTTTGATTGTGGGAGAATGAGAAGAGGGAGGGCGGGGAGTCGCACACTTGTCCGCCAAAGTCTAGATCAGTGATGGTGAACCTATGGCATGGATGTCACAGGTGGCATGCAGAGCCATATCTGATGGCACATGAGCCATTGCCATAGCTCAGCTCTAACGTACATGTATGTGCTTGGCCAGCTGATTTTTGGCTCGCACAGAGGCTCTGGGAAGGCATTTTTGGCTTCCAGAGAGCCTTCAAGGGGATGGGTGTTTTTATCCTCCTAAGGCTCCAGGGGAAAGCTTTGTGTTAGGGGTGTGGGCAAACAAACTTCCAGCAGACATGGTTGGTAAATCCCCTGGAAATGAATTTAAACATGCCTGGGATAAACATATATCCATCCTAAGATAAAATACAGGAAATAGTATAAGGGCAGACTAGATGGACCAGGAGGTGTTTTTTTGCCATCAATCTTCTATGTTTCTATTGGAACATTGTTATCATGTCAACCCTGGTCCTTCCCTTCGCCAGACTGGCCATGCCCAGTTCCTGTAACTGCTCTTCATATGTTTTAGTTTCCAGCCCCCTTATTATTACAAGCAGAGGGGGGATTCAGCAGGTTCTGACCGGTTTTGGAGAACCGGTAGTGGAAATTTTGAGTAGTTCAGAGAACTAATAAATACCCCTTCTAACTGGTCCCGCCCTCATCTATTCTCTTCCCTCTGAGTCCCAACTGATCGGGAGGAAATGGGGATTTTTCAGCAATCTTCCCCCGGAGTGGAGAGGGAATTGAGATTTTACAGTATACAGTATTCCCTTGCCTTTCGGGGGTCCGACATTTGTGAAAAGTCTATACCATGGCTTTTCAAAAAATATTAATTAAAAAAAAACTTCGTGTTTTTTTCTGCCTGATGATGTCATACGTCATCACCAAGCTTTCGTTCACCTTTAATAAATATTTTTAAAATAAACTTTAATAAATAAATATGGTTAGTAATAATCTAAATGGTTGCTAAAGGAATGGGAAATTGTAATTTAGGGGTTTTAAGTGATAAGGGAAGGCTTGTGATATTGTTCTTAGCAAAAAATATTGATATTGTTCTATCAACAATATTGATATAGTGATATTGTTCATAGCCAAATTTCTACTTCGCGGAAATTTGACTTTCGTGGGCGGTCTTGGAACGCATCCCCTGCGAAAACCAAGCGAACACTGTACTTCCCCTGCCACACCCACCAAGCCACGCCCACCATGCCACACCATACCCACAGAACTGGTAACATTTTTTTATTATCCCACCACTGATTAGAAGACCTTTGCTGGAGAGAGGGGAGGAGAACAGAGGGGGAGAACAGAAGGGGGAGGAAAGGAAAGGAGGAGATAAAGAGTCCATCATATTACCAAGAGAACCAGAAAACCATTTCAAGACTGATGAAGAAATAGTGAAATGCCAAACCTCTCCAGGAATTGTACATGGATTTAAAAATATTTCTATATGTATGTATGCATATATGGACACAGTCCTATAAGCATCTCAACTGTACAAAAAGAACCACCTTTTAAAGAAAAGAAATTTAATGTTCATGAAAAAAGCAACAAGCTACCCACACCCAAATTGATAGATTTCTTTATCGTATTCAGAGATTTCCTCCACCCACTGTTTTCTAAACCTGACTCATTACATCTTTGATCATTTCCTCTGAGAGCTTAGAGACTGAGAAAAAATGTTAAGTTCTGTTCTGCAGATTTTGATAGATTTGCCATATTTCTTTTCTTTTTGAGCCTTCTGTATTCCTGGAGGGAGGGACAGAGGGATACAACTGTTTTTTTAGCTCTGTCCCGCCATTTTGTGAATTATAAAAAACCTTCCTGCAAACTGCAGAGAGGCACAGAAATGTCCTGTACAAAAAATAGAAGATACTGTCCCTTTGGAAACCATTCTTCTCTTTCCATTCTTCTTGTGTCAAGATCAAATCAGAGCTCAATTGAGTTAAGATCCAGCAAGATCAGACCTAAGAGTTGACAGAATTCAGCAAAACTTGACAGATCTGCGGTGGGGACAAGAAGCTGCCATCACACATCAAAAGTAAGGTCGTAAACCTTCTTCACAAGTTTTGATTCACATTTCCAAGTTCCTTTATGCAACAATGGACAATTTGAGGACAAGAAAATGCCTGTGAGTGTCGGGAAGGTATATTCCACACCAACAAAGTGTGAAGACAATTCTCTTGTTGCTCACCCAGATATTGTCGATTGGGAGTGCCAGGTAATTGGAGTGTCAATCCAAGTGCTTGACAGACAGGCTGTGATTTCTTATTACAGCCCTTTAAATTAGCCGCAGAGATGCAGATTGCACACACTTAAGAAAAATTAAGTATGAATGCTTGATTTTTTATAAAAGTTTGTCTGCTTTAATGAACAGCAAATGAGTGTTGTGCTCATACTTGCCCAAGGCTGAAATGCTTTCCCTGAACTGACTTCAAACAAGGGCATCACTGCCATGGATATTTTATTTTATTTTATTTTTGTTTGTTTGTGCAAGATAACAAGTACAGTGGTACTTGTTAAGAACTTAATTCATTCTGTGACCAGGTTCTTAAATAGAAAAGTTTGTAAGTAGAAGCAATTTTTCTCATAGGAATCAATGTAAAAGCAAATAATGCGTGCAAACCCATTAGGAAAGAAATAAAAGCTCGGAATTTGGGTGGGAGGAGGAGGAAGAAGAAGAGGAGGAGGACAGTCACTGCCGAAAGAAGAAGGTGAGGTGAGGGGAATCAAAAAAATCCAAAACTTTAAAGCTTAACCCTGCTGCTCTGCTCAAAAACACACCCTAAATTTCTGTTCCCGGGTCTATTTGACCCGGACCGCAAATTGTTCATTTTAGGTACTTATATTTGGTCTTTTTGAAAGTGTTTTTCACTTGGAAACAAGTTTGAACATTTCTGCACACAATGAAAGAAAAATTAAAATGAAAAGATTAATGTTTATTGGTTTATTTTGCTGATAAAATGCGACACACACACCCATTTTTGTGGAAAGAAATTTCAATTTATTGATAGTTTTGCCTGCAAAATGTGTTCTATTTTACTAAAGTTGGGGTGGGATTGATAGCGAGAACATTTCTGAACATAATGATATGAAAATTGAACTGAAAAAATTGATGCTTATTGGTTTATTTTGCTCATAAAAGGGCCCCCATGCTTATACTCAAATAGGCTTATACTCGAGGAGGCTTATACTCAAGTATAAGACCATAACATATTATATTCGAAAATAATCAATTTTTTCCGTTCATTTATATTTTTCTTATGATCAGGAATGTTCAATTTTGTATATCAAACCTTTTGGGGGGAAATCCCTTGGAGATTTGTAGCCTAAAAATATATATAAACTCATACAAAATGCTCAAAAATTTGGGAGGGGAGTCTTTTTGATCAAAATAAACCAATAAGCACCAATTTTTCAGTTCAATTTTCATATCATTGTGTTCAGAAATGTTCAAACTAGTTTCCCAGTGAGAAAGGTTTTCAAAAAGACCAAATTTAAGTACCTAAAAAAAATTTTTTTCGGGTCAAATAGAATAAAATTTTCCCCAGAAAAAAGTTAGCCCCCACCCCCAAAAATATTTTTGTGATTATCAGCAATGTTAAATTTAGTAAATCAATGCCTAAGATATTAAAAATATTTCTGATTTGGAGACTAAAAAAAATTTAAAGTGAAAATGTTTGCAAACATTGTTTTTCGGGGGGGGGGGGTGAGGCCTTATTTCTGATTAAAAAAACCCAATAAGCATCATTTTTTTCAGTTCATTTATACTTTTCTTATGTTCAGAAATGTTCAAGCTACCAATCCCACACCAACTTTAGTAAAACTGAAGGCATTTTGCAGGCTAAACTATCTATAAATTGAAAAAAAGTTCACAAAAAAGGGGGGCTGCCTTTTATGATCAAAATAAACCAATAAGCATTATTTTTTTCAGTTCAATTTTCATATCATTGTATGCAGAAATGTTCAGATTACTTTCCAAGTGAAAAAAGTTTTCAAATTGACCAAACATAAGCACCTCAAATGAAGAATTTTTGGGCCAAGAAAGAAGCCCCCCACCCCCAAAAAATATCATAGAGAGAACCCCTGAAATGATGCAAAGTCATGAAATTTCAAGTTTCAGATATGCAGGGAAAATTTTTTACAGGGTCTCAAACTTTGATTTCGGGTCTCAGTGACCCGAACAGATCACCAGGATTAAAAAAAAAGAGGGAATCTGAGGCGGCAAGAAGGAGCACATGCCTCCCTCTATTTGCTCTGGACTGCCAAAGCCTCCTTAAGCGCCACCAAAAGGCTCCTCTGGCAGCCCAGAACAGCTCGAGATGGCTGGTTTTAAAGGGAAAATGGCAGGAAACTGGCCAGGCCTTCGTGCCACTTTCAAATTTCCTGGGAAATTTTTCCAGCATCGTGTTTTTAAGTAGAAAATGGTTCTTAAGTAGAGCCAAAAAAATCTTGAACACCCGGTTCTTATCTAGAAAAGTTCTTAAGTAGAGGCGTTCTTAGGTAGAGGTACCACTGTATAGGTATGAACTTAAATGAAGTAAGTACAGATAAATGGGGGCAGTAGGACAGGGTTGCACGTATGCATGCCCCCTTTACAGACCTCTAAGGAATGGAGAAAGATCAATAGTAGACAGTTTGAAATTGAAGCTGTTGGGGTTTGAGGCTGTAACAACGGAGCATTGTTATAGAGCATTCCAGGCATTGTCTACTCTGTTGCTGAAGTCGTATTTTCTACAATCAAGTTTGGAGCAGTTTACCTTGAGTTTGTATCAATTGTTTGCCCATGTATTATTGAGGTTGAAGCTGAAGAAGTCATTGACAGGTAGGACGTTGTACCACATAATTTTGTGCACTATGCTTAGATTAGACTGCAGGCAGTGCAGTTCCAGATTTTCCAAGCCCACAATTTCAAACCTGGTGGCATAAAGAATTCTATTGTGAGTAGAGGAGTGGAGGACTCTTCTCGTGAAATACTTCTGGACCTGCTCAATTGTCCAATATACAGTGTGGATTCCAAGCGGATGTATCCAAGAATTGGTCTGGCAAAAGTTTTGTATACAGCATTACCGGAGAAGAAGCTTTGCAAGATTAGGTTAATAATTCTTAGTGGCTTTTTGGCCATGGTGTTACAGTGGGCTCATATCGTTTGAGATGAGTACTCCTAGGTAATTTCCGCCTAACTTGTATTTGGTGTTCTGGTTTTTTTGTTTATTTTTTTTGTCAATGAGTAGGACAGAGCATTTATTAGTTGAGATTTGGAGTTGCCAAATGCATGGCCATTCTGACACATAGTCAAGGTTGCTTTGTAGGGCAGCAGTATTGTCAGTAGTGTTAAATAATTGTACGTCATCAGCGAAAAGGACACAGCTGTTTTAAATATGTTCACATAGGCGGTTGATGTAAAGCAGAAAGACTGTGGGTCCTAAAACACTGCCTTGGGGGCACTGCTGTTAACTGGTGCCAAATTTGATTGGGCTCTCCCTATTTTGACTATTTGTTGCCTTTGGACAGAAACACAGCTATCCACTTGTGCAGGGATCCGGAGATGCTGTAAGAACTTAGTTTCAGCAGTAGTTTGCCCTGCACCACTCAATCAAAGTCTATGTAAATTGCATCTATTGTTTTACCCTGGTCAAAACGTGTGGTCCAAATGTTTCTACAGTGTAGCAGTTGCAGATTATAGGACAATCCCCCCCCCTAAAACCAAACCGCTCATTAGAGAGAAAAATCTCTATGTATAGGTTGAAGGATTGGTTTATAATCGATTCCATAATTTTGCACATGATGCAACTCAGTGAGATTGGTCTGTAATTTTCAACTAGCATAGGGTCTCCCCTTTTAAAGATAGGTATGAGTTCCTCCTGGTTTAGAATGGCTCACCCGAACTGGTAGCAAGCCACCGGTGATGTCACAATGACATCACAGAACCGGTTCTGTCAGTGCTGGTCCATGGACAGCGCCATCTTTTTTGGGATTTTTTAAAAAAATGTGATTATAAATGGAAGATTATCTGAATTAAATTTTGATACAACTTACTCACCTAAGTGGTTTACAACAACAATTATTTAGGTACATAATTCTTTCTAGTGGCTGAACCTCACTTTTTCCTGTCAAATGTGGTTTTTACTACACGGAGAAAAACGAGACCTGTAAAATACATAGCACAAAAAGAAAGTGGAGAAAGGAAGGAAGAGGAAAAATTCAGCTCCGAACATGAACGGTATACAAATAACCACCAAGTCATTCGTAACCACCTAGAATGGCCAATTCAGGCATAGGAGACGCCAAGCAACATGAAGTTTCCTTCTGGTACTGTTGAAGGCCCTGTCTCATCCCTCCCCTTCCCCAACCCCTCCTTCTTTTATTATCTGCTATTTTGGGATTTAATACTACAGAGAACGAAAGCGATCTCCCCAGGTGCTCTTGAAGAATCTGAAAATAGTTCCTGCTTTGGGAAGGTGTCATTAGTATTAAAACAGGACAGGTCATATTTCCCTGGGAGTGTGTTCTTCCCTGTGGGACGATATTCTAAATTGGGGCTGATTTCTGAGCTGAAATGCAGATCAGGCCAGCTCTCCACCAGTGCTATAGCAAATAAAGCTCTGCACTTCAAAGAGAGATCTGAGATTAACCTTACAAAGAAAAATGAGCTTTTCCAGAATTCTTTTTAATATGGAGGGCACGTTCTGAGTCTTGAGAAAAAGAGATTTTTTAAATAATTCAGCAGGACAATCTTTAAAAAAAGGAAGAAAATTGGAGATGTCCATTGTAGGTAATTTGGAAAAGGGGGGTTGATTTTTTTAAAAAGCGTGAATTGGATGGAACAGTCCTAGCTATGCCCTTAAGTGAGCCTGTGTTCGATTATAATTGAGTTATTTGTTTACCCATATCTTTTGTTGATGATTGCTATCTGCAATTGTGACTTCTCAGGGGTGAATAGAAGTCCCTCTTCAAGTATTCAGGATCTAGCTGACACAATATCAGAAAAACAAAGGAAGAACCATCCTTTATATACAGATTATCCTTCATGTTGGGGTATATTCAGGGAGGGATAGAACCTCTGGTGTAGAGCATGTCATGTCTTTTTAAAGCAGATCATTTTAGGGCAGCCTTTAGGGCAGCTCACTCATCTTTGCTCCCCATATTATTATTATAATTATTATTATTATTATTATTATTATTATTATTATTATTATTATTATTAGTAGTAGTAGTAGTAGTAGTAGTAGTAGTAGTAGTAGTAGTATTAATTAGATTTGTATGCCGCCCCTCTCCGAGGACTCGGAGCAGCTCACAACAACAATAAATACAATAGAATAAAAATCCAATATAAACTATATTAAAAACCCATTATTATTAAAAATTAGCCATTCTAAAACAATCACACCAATCTCATATGTTAAGTCAGGAGAAGTGAGGGGAGAAATTAATCCCCCCATGCTTGAGCGGCACAGATGGGTCTTCAACATTTTATGGAAGGCAAGGAGTATGGGGGGAATTCGAATCTCAGGGGGGAGTTGATTCCAGAGAAGGCTCTTCCCCTGGGTCCCGCCAGATGACATTGTTTAGTCGATGGGACCTAGAGAAGGCCATCTCTGTGGGACCTAATCGACTGCTGGGATTCGTGCAGCAGGAGGCGGTCCCGTAGGTATTCTGGTCCAATGCCATGTAGGGCTTTATAGGTCATTAGCAGCACTTTGAATTGTGACCTGAAACTGATCGTAAGCCAATGCAAGCCTGTCACTCAGCTCTCACCTGTGGCATCTAGTAGCTATAGCATGCACAGTGGCCACACCCTGGGCAATAGCTTTGACAGGCTGTCCAACCAGGTTGAGAGTAGCCGTTGGGTCATTGACCTTCAGTGAGATAGGGATTTGTCTATCCTGAGCATGTGAAGACAGATTCTGTGGACTGAGTGGATGAAATCTATTAGAATAGGACAATGGTCATGAAGACGGTCTCTGCAACTGACATGGTATGCTAAGAGCATGGCAAGGCACAGAAGACGCCCTGATCAACCAATGCGCCCAGCCCATCTCCAACTGTCTCGACTCTTGTCCTTCTATTGGAGTAAGATGGAAGAGAGAGTGAGGCTGACTATGTGAACCTCTCCCTCACTTTAATCCAATTCATGCACAAGTCTTGACATCCCCCCCCCAAAAAAAATGTCAAAGTCCTCTTCGAAAATGATGGACAGACATCATCCTTTATGTTAGTTCACTCAGGAGGTAGCAGTAGCACATAATGCTTTACAGCTCTCTCTAAACAGTTTATAGAGTCAGCAAATTGCTCCTAACAATTTGGGAGCTCATGTTCCCAACTTCAGAAGGATGGATGGTTGAGTCAACCTTGGGCTGGTCAGGATTGAACTGCTGATAGTTGGCAGAGTTAGCCTGCAACACTGCATTCTAGCCACCATGTCACCAGGGCTCATAAAGCTTGATGAGGATGTCTCTTTCAATTCAAGTGTCAGAAAGACTGAATTCACATCCTGACCTATGCTACAAACCATGGTTTCCAAATGACAGTAGCTAGAGACCATGAGCCAAAACCAAATAGACTGCATTACAGCTTATTGCAAAAGTTTCCAACATGGCTTCTATATGTTCTGTGCATATATTATTTAGATGTAAGCTTCTTCCTCAACTCACTTCATATACCAATACTTTATTTATGTGTTGAATTTATTATGTTTCCATTCAGGACCATAAGATAGTGGACAGAGGACTTTCTCCTCTCGATTCTTCCCCACAATGAAAACCTAGAGAAGAGGCTGTACTTCCTGAGAACGCTCAGGAAAATGTATTTATTTACTTACTTATTGCATTTTTATGCCACTCAAATCCAAAATGGACTCTGAGTGGCTAACAATGGTTATACATACAATACAAGTAAAAAAGATGTAAAAAACATCAATAAAATCACATATATCATCATCGTCATCGTCATCATCGTCATCATCATCATCATCATCATCATCATCATTATTATTATTATTTATTAGATTTGCATGCCACCCCTCTCCAAAGACTCGGAGTGGCTTCATAAAAAATATCATAAAAAATCCCATGTGTACTAACAATCAAGATAAATCTATCTCAGCATCTACTTCTGTCCTACTATTGCAGCATAATTGAGAGTGTCCTAACATGTGGCATTCTTGCATGGCATGAGAGTAGCTCTGTAGTGGACAAAAAAAGCCCTCCAGAGAATAATTAAACTGCCCCAAAATATCACTGGGCTCCAGCTACCAGCCCTGGGCAATATCTTTGCATCTTGCTGTTCTAGAAAGTTACACAATATTCTAGAGACTCCTCTGATCCTGCTTACAATCTTTTTGGACTGTTGTCTTCTGGCAGAAGATACAGAATAATTTAAAGTCAATTAATCCGTGCAACCAACCCCCCCCCCCGCAAAAAACGCTGCCGCCTGGCTGTCACCTTTTAAAACAGCCTGGGGGCTTACCAGCAGACTCCCGAAGCCGAACGCCAAATCCGAACTTCCGCGTTCGGCTTCAGGAGGCTGCTGGGAAGCCGCCCGGCTGTTTTAAAAGGTCACAGCCAGGCTGGGGGGCTTCCCAGCAGCCTCCCGAACCCTGAACCCAGAGGTTTGGCAAAAGTTCGGGGTTCGGGAGGCTGCTGGGAAGCCCCTCAGCCCGGCTGTCACCTTTTAAACAGCCGGGCGGCTTCCCAGCAGCCTCCCGAAGCCGAACGCCAAACCCGAACTTCCGGGTTCGGTGTTCGGAGGCTGCTGGGGAGCCCCGCCGCCCGGCTGTCACCTTTTAAAACAGCCGGGGGGCTTCCCAGCAGCCTCCCGAACGCCGAACCCAGAAGTTCGGGTTTGGCGTTCGTAACACGAAAAAAGTTCGTAAGAAGAGGTAAATTTTTTCTGAACCCCGGGTTCGTATCTCGAGTTGTTCGTAAGACGAGGGGTTCGTATCTTGAGGTACCACTGTATTACTTGGTCTGTTGTGTGGATATTTGGGTGGTTCAAGGTGGGGAATTTGTGGTGGGTGTGACATGTTTTGGGGTTGTTATGTGTGTTGGGCCTGGTCTTTAGGCATTATGTGAATTTCGTCTGGCTGGGGAGGTGTAAGATTTCCTGCTTAAGCAGGGGGTTGGACTTGATGAACTACAAAGTCCCTTTCAACTCAAACAAACAAACAAACAAATAAATAAATAAACAAATAAACAAATAAACAAATAAACAAATAAAATAAAGTCGTATTTCCTGCAGTCAAGTTTGGAGCCGTTTATTTGATCTTTGTATCTGTCGTGGGCTCGCATGCTGTTGTGGTTGAAACTGAAGTAGTTGTTGACAGGAAGGACATTGTAGCAGATTATTTTATGTGTTATGCTTATATTGTGTTTAAGACAGCATAATTCTAAGTTTTCTAAACCTAGGATTGTAAATCTAGTTGTGTAGAGTATTCTGTTGCGATTGGAGGGCTCTTCTAGTAAAGTATCTCTGGACATTTTCTAGAATGTTTATGTCCAAAATGTGGTGTGGGTTCCAGACAGATGAGCTCTATTCATGGATTGGTCTGGCGAAAGTTTTGTATGCTCTGGTTAGTAGTGTGAAATTACTGGAGTTACAAAGGATTAGGTCAACAACCCTTGAAGCCTTTTTGGTAATGTTGTTGCAGTGGGCTTTGGGTACTTAATGGCACTAAGTTCATTTGACGTGAGTATTCCAAGGTCTTTTATGGAGTGAGGGTTGTCTGTAAGGTCTTGTTTGTTCTTCTTATTTGTGCTTATTTCTTATTCTTCTTATTTGTGCTTCAGGGCTTCCTTGCAGAAGAAAGAACACGGAGACATAGTTTCCTTTGAAAGATCATTACTTGGTAGGTTCACAATTGAACAAGTACATTGAACTGGGAAGAAAAAGCTTTATGACTGCTTTAGCTTCAGATCCCAACCATAACAGCCTTTCTTGTTAAAAGTTAATGAAACTGTATATTGCAAGAAATTCAAATTACACACAGAGAAGTGTGAACTACCTCTGAGAGCATCATTTGCACTTCTATTTGAAAAGAAGGGTGCACAGGTGTTATGTGTATGTTAATATTGTCTTGCAAATCAACCTGGGTGCCTTTCTACATCAGTCTCTACAGAAAGTGACTTGCTTAATTGAGAAATAGCTAAGACACAGAAGGACATAAAAAGCATGTACATTATAAACCAAATTATACCAGGTTCCTATACAGTGATGTTAGCTCTGAACATTACCGTAGCTTCCAGCATTGAAACTGGACGTGTGTGGTTTTTTCTAGCTGACTGAAGAATGCAAGTAATATAATACAATAAACATGAATTTTCTCTCTTTGCAAGGAAGAGATTGGAATGAAAAAGCAATTACTTGCGTTTAGGCAGAGGAATAATCTCAACAATTGCAGAAGAGCTTTAACCTCATTGTCCTTGAAAAAAACAAGATACCCATATGGTATGTGCTTTAATATTACTAATGTGATTTACCTGAACAAGGCATGGCAGGGCTTCCAAGCTGCCCCGCTGTGAACATGGAACATGCATTATCTCTACTTTTGTTTGTATTAATTTAGAATATACAGTATATATTGGGTGTATGCACACACAGACATATACAGACACACAAACACACACGTTACATGTATATGTATATGTAGACTGTAGATGTATGTGTATGTGTACATGTACTGTACATGTATATGTATCCTGCCTTGCAGGCAGAACACTACAGGTTCAAATCCCAGTAAGGGTATGTCTAGCTGATGAGAGCATAACAAGCTCGAAATAGATCTATATTAGGCTCCCTTCCTTTTCACGTATCAGGAAAATGTATGTATGTATGCATGTATGTATGTAAGTATGTAAATGTGTATGTACACACACACACAAGCATACATACATGCATACATACTCCACATTTTTCAGAGTATAAAACGCAGTAAGATTTTGAAGAGGTAACCAAAATAAAAGTTTTTGCCCTCCTTCCCAGGCCCCAAGAGCACTTTTCTGGTCTGCCAAACCCTCTGCCACCCCATTGTTGCAAAAAATAGTATAAACGGGGTGGGATGCTGGCAGGCAGGCAGGCAGGCAGGCAGGCAGGCAGGCAGGCAGGCAGGCAGATAAGATATATAGATATATAGATAGATATATAGATAGATACATAGATAGATAAATAAATAGGTGGGTGGGTGGGTGGGTGGGTGGGTGGATGGATGGATGGATGGATGGATGGATGGATAGATAGATAGATAGATAGATAGATAGATAGATAGATAGATAGATCAGATACACATAGAGAGACACAGAGAGACATAGCTTGTTTCCCCTAAAATAAAATTCAACTAGAAAATAAGCTCTAGAATAATTTTTCAGGATGCTCCTATTATAAGCCTTACCCCCAAAATAAACTCCAGTTAAGATCATGCAATAATGCAAACAAAAGTACACACAGAGAGAAAGAGAGAGAGAGAGAGAGAGAGAGAGAGAGAGAGAGAGAGAGAGAGAGAGAGAGAGATTCAAAATAAGTCTTTTCATTGTTTATATTGTAATGCATATTTGAAATCATGAATTTAACTGGTTTTATTTTTTATTTTTTTATTTTTTTTTATTTTTTTTTTGCAAATCCTATACAGTATTGGGTTTTAACCAAAAATCAAATATTAACATTCCATACATGGAAAGGCTAAAACATTCCTTTAAAAACACACAAAGCCGTTTCCCTCTAGAGCAGTTTCCCCAATCTTGTTGGCTTTAAGATGCACAGATTTCAAATCCCAGAATTCCCTAACTCAGTAAATCCCAGAATTCCCCACTATAGACTTCAAGTCACAGAATTCCCTAGCCAGCATAGTTCTACATGCTAGAAGTTATGGCAGCTCCTTTGATAAATCTTATGTCCAGCAGAGTAATTCTGGCACTTTCTGAAACAGCCCTTGATAGAATATAGCAGTTTTTCCCAACCTTGGCAACTTGAAGATATTTGGACTTCAACTCCCAGAATTTCCCAGCCAGCATTCACTGGCTGGGGAATTCTGGGAGCTGAAGTCCAAATATCTTCAAGTTGCCAAGGTTGGGAAAAACTGGTGTGTAGTATAGTTTATAGTATAAAATAGAAAAATACAAAAGAAAATAATAGGAAAAAATAAAGGAGGAAAAAGCAAGGGGAAAATGTAGAAAATGAGGGTGGGGAAAGAAAAAGCATTGACTTGATTCACTTTGGTGCACTATGTTGTGGTTGGCTTCAGGCCAGCTCCTGTGCCTGCTGATTTTGACGCAGAGGAGTGGGAGCCGTCTGTTTACAGAAGACCAGTCTGGCTGGAGGACGAATCAGACAGTGAACCAGAAGCAGAGACAGGGAGAGAAATGGAGCAGGAAGGGACTGGAGAGACAGAGAGGGGAAGGAAGTCAGTCAGATCTCCATCCAGAGATTCATCTGAATCAGAAAGGGAAGAGTTAATGAACAACCCTATTCTGGATGCTCGGGTGCGGAGAATGCTGGGAAGAGAAGAGCAGCTGTGCAAACGCAGAAACAAATTATAGGTCACAGGTGATAAGACTTAATGACCCTGCTGTAACCATGAAAAAGAGGATGGTTGGAATGGTTTGTGTGGGAGTCTATCATTCAGTGTGGAAGAAAGTTTGATGAATTGTGGTTTGGTGTTTGCTGTGGATTTCTTGACATTTTGCCATTCAATTTGTGAGTTATTTCTGACAGACGTAAGCCTGAAAGACTCCTGCACTGACTGGACTCTGACCTATTGGACTACTTAAATTGGACTCCTGCACTGACTGAACTCTGACCTATTGGACTACTTAAATTAGCCTTGCTCTGAAACTCCGTGGTTTGCAGTTTTTCTGAATACAAAGAACACTCCTTGTTTGATTTTACAAATCTGCGTGTGTTTGACTAATTAATAATAATAATTTAAATAATTTATTAGATTTGTATGCCACCCCTCTCCATATTAAATTACTTTGATCCTGGGTGGCTCGAGGCCAGGCAGAACACACTAGAATAGGATAATAACATTAAACATTAACTTTCACTTTTAGATAATAATATAAAGTAACTATTTCTATAACAACAATCCTATCGAATCGGTAAAGCCCCAAATCAAACTTTCATTTTTTTCCCACTTCAAGCATAAAATTCAGAAGTGGTTTCCAAGTAGAAACAAAAATGTTTCCTTAATCAAAGCAGTTCATTTAGCTGTTTCTGCTAACTCCATCAACTTTTGCAGCCATTCATCTGTAGTGGGAACCCAGCCTCTCTTTCCTGATTTCTGGTAGGCTTTTGAATTTCTTTCTAATTTCTTTGAATGTGTCTCTTTGATCTTATGCTGCTGTCAGAAGGCACCAATATGAAACAGATGTTGGCATTACAAATCTGCCTGGCTCTTTTGACGATTCCCATGTTGTCAGAATCTGTGTGGAAAAGTCCATTGGCCTGGGGATTTTTCCCCAGCCCGTGAAAAGCACTTCAGAACATAGACAAACAGATTTGGAAGGGACCTTGGAGGAATTCTAGTCCAACCTTTTGAGACAAATGGATCTTAAGGATGTGCCCTTGGCCTCTGAATTCTTAGAATTAAGAGACAGGTCTTTGGCTGCAAAATGGCACATAGCTCTCACAGGAAATGTTTCAGGGGAAGTTGTTATTTATTGATTGATTGATTGATTGATTGATTGATAGAGTTGAAACAGACCTTGCAGGTCATCAAGTCCAACCCCCTGCCTGAGCAGAAAACCCTACAGCACCCCAGCCAAATGGCAGTCCAATCTCCTCTTGAAAGTGTCCAGAGTTGGGGAGTTCACAACCTCCGTAGGCAGGCTGTTCCACTGGCTGATTGCTCTGACCATCAGGAAGTTCTTCCTTATTTCAAGGTTGAATCTCTCCTTGGTCAGCTTCCAGCCATTGTTCCTCATCCAGCCCTTTGGTGCCCTGGAGAATAGAGTGACCCCCTCCGCTCTGTGGCAACCCCTCAAATACCTGTATACTGCTATCATGTCCCCTCTGGCCCTCCTTTTCTCTAGGCTACCCATACCCAGTTCCCTCAGTCTCTCTTCGTAAGTCTTGGTTTCAAGTCCCCTAATCATTTTGGTTGTTCTTTTCTGCACCTTCTCCAGAGTTTCAATGTCTCTTTTGAAGTGTGGTGACCAGAACTGGATGCAGTACTCCAGATGTGGTCTGACCAGATATTAATATTGTGTAATAGGAAGCCAGTGGAAAAGAATGATCAGTGCCAGTGGTCAGTAGATCATCGACAGCATACAAAATCAACAGAGTCAGTGCCGCCCGAGAATTTCTTGATCGTTTTGAGATTGAAGGTGAGGCTTTTCTCAACTGTATAGTGATAGGAAATGAAATTGGGCTTATCACCATATTCCAGAGAGCAAACATGAATCAATGTAGTAGCACCATGCCCATTCTCCTTCAGCCAAAAAATTCAAAACTCAGCAATCAGCAAGAAAATGTTGGGCACCCATCACACAAATCTTGGGCACCCATCGCTGCAACGTTCATGCCCTTAGCACTCAGGTAGTGTATTACAGTGCGCACCTTGCACTTGGAGGGAAACAGAAGGAAGGCGCTCATTTCTAATCTTCACCACAACGCCAGTCGATGATCTACTGACTACTGGCACTGCTCCTTCTCTTCCACTGGCTTCCCGCTACACGATAGCAATACCAACTTCTTCCCCTGCGAACGCTCCCCGCAAGATCTATGTACCTTGTAACCTTACTTTCCAGATAACCCTTGTAGAATTAATTCTGAATTGTGTTTTTCACTTTGGGGAGTGCTGGCAGTGGCCTAGAGGTGTAACTCTCACCACACAATCAGGGGACTGTGAGTTCGATCCTAGGTAGAGGCAGATATTTCTCTATATCTGCTGAACAAAACTCTGTATTGGCAACAGGAAGGGCGTCCAGCCATTAAACTGCCAGCTCCATTGTTGCCCAGACTCCAACCTGCATTAAAAGATGATGATGGTGATGTGCTTTTCATTTTGGGGGTCCCCCCCACTCTAAAAATGCCTTGAATATTTGCTAAAGTAATCTCACTGATGCAACTATCAGCCTTCAGCAAACTATATAGAGGAGAAACCCTAATATAGCTGACATAAGATGTAAGAAATACTCTTCCAGTAGACTGCACCAGTTTTACAAATCCCATTTTATCCTAGTCCATTTGTGCCAACTCAGGCAGTGTGGTTTATTGATAGCGGGTCATATGACTCCTGAAACTTGGGTTGAATCAAACGAGATTCTTTTAATTGTTGGTAAATGGATTGCAGGTTCACAGGATCAATTTCCCACCGTTGAGTTGCTGGATCAAAATATTTTTCAAGTTAGCTTTCAACAGATCCAAGATTGATGGTTTTAGCATTTCAAGCCCTGGATTCAAAGAGATTAAATTTCTAATTTTCAGGTGATCCTAGATAAATTATGTGTGTGACAGTGCAGCTATAACAGTCAGAGAGCAATATGAAGTTTTAAGTATTAAAAATAAATTAATCACAACTACAAAGAGTCAAAACCAGTTGCACCATGTGCAGGTTGCTACATAAAGGATCGGAAAATAAATATATATTAACCCTTTCCTTCCCCAAACTGAATAAGATAAAGCAAAGGAGTTAAACAGTTCTGATTTGCAGCAATGAAGAGAATTCTCAATGGGAAATTAATGATAATAATGAAATTATGTAATAGCCAAAAACCATGTTTTCCGAACTTGGCAATTTGAAGATGAGTGGCCTTCTAGAAGTTGAAGTCCACACTTCTCAAACTTGCCAAGTTGAAAAAGGCATTGGTTTAAAGCAGCATTTCTCAACAGTGGCAACTTGAAGAGGGAGGGACTGCTAGCTGGGAAATTCTGGGAACTGAGATCCACAGACCATCAAGTTGCCAAAGTCTATAACAAGAGTTGGAGAGCATACGAAGTTAAAAGTATGCTTTATATGATCAGCATTGGTTTTTCCTGGCCTAGGTGGTTGAGACTCTAAAAAAAGTGCAGAGAGGAGCAACCAGGATGATTAAGGGACTAGAAACTAAAATGCATGAAGAATAGTTGCAGGAACTGGGCATGGCCAGTTTAGTGAAGAGAAGGGCCAGGGGAGACAGAATAGCAGTCTTCCAATATTTGAGGGGCTGTCACAGAGAGGAGGCTATTTTCCAAGGCACCAGAAGGCCATTCAGGGAATAATGGATGGAAGTGAACAAGGAGAGATTAAACCTGGAAATAAGGAGGAACTTTCTGACAGTGAGAATGATGAACCAGTGGAACAGCTTGCCTGCAGAGGTTGCGAGAGCACCAACACTTGAGACTTTCAAGAGGAGACTGGATGGCCATTTGTCCGAAATGGTGTAGGGACTCCTGCTTGAGCAGGAGGTTGCACTAGATGACCCACAAGGTACCTTCCAACTCTGTTAATCTGTTAAGGTTGGCTGAGCCTATATTGTAGTAGCCTTAATGGGAAGAATCATAATCAAATAAACACAATTTCCAGGATGTCACATTCTGTTTTCCTCCTTTATCACCTTGAAAAGTTCTTGAAGGGTGGAAGAATGCAGTAGCCACCCAAACTTTTAAAGCGATATTTTAAAATGAAAATAGACAGATTTACAGTGTGGAATGCAATGTCATTACCTTATTTTGAATCCCAGACCCCATTCTATTCAAAAATATAACAATGGGCGGACGAGAGGTGATGGTCAAAACAGGACATGTTGTTTCGTATTGCACGCAAACATGTTTTTATCTATTTATTTCGGGCTATGGGACTGAACAAAAGTCAGCAAATAACATCAACGTTTTAAAAGCAGAGTCTAAAACTTGCCTATTCTTCACCTTTAATAGAAAATTCTAGTATTCAACTTTTGAAGGGCAACATTTCTAGACAGGATAGTTTGTTTGTTTTCCCCAAGGTCAAGCCAGTGCAGCACTGAAAGCTGCTGATCATCGGATGCCAGTGGGTTGGCAGATCGAATCTCAGTAGGCTCAAGGTTGACTCAGCCTTCCATTTATTATTATTATTATTATTATTATTATTATTATTATTATTATTATTATTATTATTAATTAGATTTGTATGCCACCCCTCTCTGTAGACTCGGGGAGGCTCACAACAATAGCAAAGACAATGTAACAAATCTAATAATTTAAAAAACACTAAAAAACCCATTATTAAAAGCAAGCATACACACAAACATACCATGTATAAACTATATAGGCCCGGGGGAGATGTCTCAGTTCCCCCATGCCTGACGGCAGAGATGGGTCTTAAGAGCTTTATGAAAGGCAAGGAGGGTGGGGGCAGTTCTGATCTCCGGGAGGAGCTGGTTCCAGAGAGTCGGGGCTGCCACAGAGAAGGCTCTTCTCCTGGGTCCCGCCAAATGACATTGTTTAGTCGACGGGACCCGGAGAAGGCCAACTCTGTGGGACCTAATTGGTCACTGGGATTTGTGCGGCAGAAGGCAAGAACGGTAAATTGATGACCCATATTGTTGGGGGCAATAGGCTGACTCTATAATCTGTTTAGAGAGGGCTGCAAAGTACTGTGAAGCTGTATATAAGTCTAAATGCTATTAAGTAATTAAGGATCATACTAAGGTGGAAGGAAGGAAGAATTAAAGAATTAAGAAGGAAGAAAAATTTTAAAAACCTATTACGTATTCAATAAATAGTGCATTACTATTCCCGTTGTGTTCCCCTCCCCCCTTCCCATGGGGGCAGCAGCCCATTACAGGTTCCATTCTTATTTGTATTTATGGGATTCTTGACCCCTCCCCAATCGTGGTGGAGGGGAAATTCTGATGAGTGCTATCCACCCCAGCCAGGGGACCAAAAACCCATTATTTTCCATTTGTTCTTTTTGGAAGGCATTTTGTTCATCAACAAACTAACAACAGTCATTGTTAGAAATACTGAGAAAGTGGGAGTGTCCCCTATAATGTCCCCCTTCCCTCTTGCCGGTTTTGTGACATTTCACAGAAAGATGTGTAGTCAATGTTTCACGTAGTTCATTTTTCACCACTGAAGTAATAACAGTTCCCATTAACATCTTGACCTTGCCGATAGAAGACGTTACTAGGGAGTTTGAAAGGTTCGTTTGGCTTTTTTTCTTTCTTTCTTTCTTTCTTTCTTTCTTTCTTTCTTTCTTTCTTTCTTTCTTTCTTTCCTTTGTCCCTCCCTCCCTGCCTCCCTCTTTCTCTCTCTCTTTCTTTCTCCCTTACCTCCTCCCTTACCTTTCCTCCCTCTGTTTCTTCCTTTCTCTTTCTTTTTACACTTTTCCTTTCCTTTCCTTCCTCTGTCTCCCACCTGTTTCTCTTTGTCCCATACTACGTTAAACAAAAAAAAAGTAATATGGGACAAAGAGAAATTTGGACAGGTGGGGGGGAGAGAAGGAAAGGAAGAGTCCTTCCTTCCTTCCTTCCTTCCTTCCTTCCTTCCCTTTTTCTTTCTTTTCTTGTTTATTGACTCAAAGTCAGCTCTAAATTCCTTTCATGCTTAATAAATAGATAGAAGTGATGAAGGGAATCCAGTCCTTTTCCTATTTATATACACTGCTAAAAAAAAAAATTGGAAACACTTAAACAACACAATATAACTCCAAGTGAATCAAACTTCTGTGAAATTGAAGGAAGCAAAACTGATTGACAGTCTATTTCACATGCTGTTGTGCACATTCAACTTTGTGCAGAACAAAGTATTCAATGAGAATATTTCATTCATTCAGATCTAGGATGTGTTCTTTGAGTGTTCCCTTTACCCTACCTATGAGACCGCCTGCTGCCGCACGAATCCCAGCGGCCAATTAGGTCCCACAGAGTTGGCCTTCTCGGGGTCTCATCGACTAAATAATGCCGTCTGGCAGGACCCAGGGGAAGATCCTCCTTTGTGGCGGCCCCGCCCCCCTGGAATCAACTCCCCCTGGTGATTCGAACTGCCCCTACCCTCCTCACCTTCCACAAAATGCTAAAGACCCATCTCTGCCGCCAGGCATAGGGCGATTAACCTCCCCCCCTTTTCTCTGACCTCTCTATTGATCAGCTGGACTGAGTGTGTATGACTGTGTAGTTAATGGGTTTTTTATACATGTATTTTAATTAAGTTTAAATTTTAATGTTAGATTTGTATTGTATTATATTACTATTGTGTTTTGAGCCGCCCCGAGTCTTTGGAGAGGGGCAGCATACAAATCTAATAAATTCAATTCAATTCCCATTCAATTTTTTTGAGCAGTATATTTTAATATGCACACAAAAAGATACACAAACATACATACTGAGTGTGAGCACATGCATGCATGCACACACCAGTGGTCAGTTGCTGCAGGTTCAGACCAAATTTTTTGTACCGGGGATAGAAATTTTCGCCTGCTCGCCTAACCGTGTGCAATGGCCAGCTGGCCACCCTGTCCTCCAAACCGCTTCTCTGGTCACTGTGGCTGCCAAAGAACCTTCTGCGCATGCAAAACGTGGACTTCTATTGCGATGCAAACCAGTAGGGAAGGTAAGTGGAGCCCCCCACCCCCACCCCAAACACACACAAAATTTATAAAAACAGAAATTTTCTTCCTACATACAAACTAATCTGGATTTGTATCTCTTGTGTGTGTGTTTGTGTGATGCGTGTGTGCATTATGGAAGTGGGGATAGCGTGGGAGATATTCACAGCAAGAAGCGATTAAATGCATTTGCAAAGTGAGGCTATCAGTTCCCAAGCTACCTAACATCAATTAAAGGAGGGCAAATTAAATCGATGTTCTAATTCCATGAAATTAATGTTAACTTTTTTTTAAAAAAAATAGATGTTACAACATTTCCCTGAGGTCCTATAATAAATTCTTATCCCAGCCGTTCATATAGGAAGCAAACAGTTCTATCTTTTGCAGTATTTAAAGAAAACACAAGAAACCCTATAAGAAATGGCCGTAGGAGCAAACCCTAAGCCAGACTTGAACAATAAAATCTAACTAATATTTGCTTCAAAGGACAGCCCAGACGAAACCATTCTTGGTCAGCAATATTTTTAGTTGATGTTGGAAATACTGTGTAATGATGAATTAGAAAACAGAAAATAGAATAACAGAGTTGGAATGAACCTTAGAGGTCTTCTAGTCCAACTTCCTGCTTAGGCAGGAGACCCTGCACCACTTCAGACAAATGGTGATCCAATATCTGTCTGTCTGTCTGTCTGTCTGTCTGTCTGTCTGTCTATCTATCATCTTTGTTCCTTCCTTCCTTCCTTCCTTCCTTCCTTCCGTATTCATTCATTCATTCATTCAATTGGATTTATATGCATATAAGATATATGCATACGAACATATATATGCATATAATTTACAACATATAAAAGTACAAAATACTTAAAATGTCCAGTGTTGGAGCATTCACAACTTATGTAGGCAAGTCCTTAGTTCTAGATTGCTTCTCTCTTTGATTAGTTTCCACCCATTGCTTCTTATCCTGCCCTCAGGGGCTTTGGAGAATAGCCTGACTCCCTCTTCTTTGTGACAGCTCCTGAGATATAACACCACTGTCATGTCTCCCCTAGTCCTTCTTTTCATTAAACTAGCCATGCCCATTTCCCACAACCGTTCTTAATATGTTTTAGCCTCCAGTCCCCTAATCCTCTTTGTTGCTCATTTCTGCACTCTTTCTAGAATCTCAACATCCGTTTTTACATCTTGGTGGGCAAAACTGAATGCTGTATTCTAAGTGTGGCTTTTACTAAGACCTTATAAAGTGGTATTAACACTTCACATGATTTTGATTCTATCCCCCTGGAATAGGAATGTTTCTGTGTAAATTTGGACACACAAACACACACGCAATTATAATATCTGATCTGATATTCATATCCCAATACCATGCTCATTCTGGTCAATGCCAACCTCCAAATAATGTGCAATCCAGATGTTCCTGTTTACCAGGGACATGTTATGGGGCTGGGTCCCATTAAATCTCTAGAAGGGAAGCTTCAGAGGAGACAGACCATCTGCCCATCGTTAAGAGAAAAGGCTCCCATTGAGCCTTTTTCATACTGGGGGAGACACAGGCAGCTACGGAAGCTTCAGACAGAAAACATATGATTAGCAACAGCACCTTCTGCCAATTGTCAAACCATCAAGCAAAGAGACCCCTGCTAAGAGACAAGTCTAAAGAAATTCTCCAGCATCCCGAGAATAAAATCAGAATACAGATCAGGTGGGAATTTGTGGGAGCAGATGTTGGCACAGCACTATTAATTATGATGCATCATTTCATGTTCTACAAAAGACCGGTGAGATGACCTCCCCACCTTTTCAGAGAGGCCATTATATTTGGTGGCTTCTCCAAATTTAACAATGGTCAGCTTGGCTTTAACTTGCAATATTATCCAATTGAACTAATAGGTCTCCTTCCTCTGAATTAATTGTGGATGGGGAATGATCCTGGTCTTCAGTGAAGGGCTGCAAAATGTTTTACTACCACACTGTGGGCATGGCTTGTTTTGTGGTGTGGCTTGCCAGCCATGTGACCAGGTGTGAGTGGCTTGACAATCATGTGGCCAGGGCGTGGCTTAAAGGTCATGTGACTGGCTTAAAGGTGGCCAATTTAACTCATGTCACTCATTTCAAGGGTTTGGGTAGGATTAGGGTGCCTGCCCTCTCCTCACCTCAAAGAGTTACAATTTCCCTATCTATTTACTATTAAACATTTACTATTACTATTACTGGACATCCAAAATATACTATTTAATTCTATGTATATATGCTCTATATGTGTATGTACACACACAAACACAAACACACAGCTCTTCTAAAATTATACACATTCTTTTTAAAATATAATCTTTAATATGTTTCTACATATAAAAACAATTTAAACAAACAGAACATACATAGAAAAAAAGAAAGAAAGAAAAATGAAAGAAAATGGACAGGCAAATCAACTTATAAGCTTAAACAACATATAAGGCGTTCAGTTTCAGTGGTGTTTGATATATGCACATAGTTATTTGCTTATTATCAATTAATATTTTATTTCACTACATACATATATTTATTTGTTATATAAAAGACATAATTTGTCAACCATATTGTTGACTAGCACTATCAAGCGACATAATATTGAGTATTTGTATCTAGTGTGTGGAATTGTGTGTTTGTTTCCTCTAGTTCTGTATTACTATTAACAAACATCCAAAATATACTATTTAATTCTATGTATATATGCCATATGTGTACATACATATTACACACAGGCACACAAAAATATACATTATCTACTATATAAACGGTATGTGTATGTTCACACACACACACACACACACACACAGCTCTTCTAAAATTATACATATTCAACCTCATTTACTGCAATAGGAAAAAACATACCCAGAGCCCAGAAGGGAAAAAAAAGAAAAAAATTCAATTTTTTTCTACCGGTTCTGCGTAGCTGACTGTACCCATAGGAGTCCATCCCTGCTGGTCTTCCATTCCATCAGAAGAATATAAGGCACTTTTGAAAGCAAAACCACGGATGGTGTTGCGAACAGATATGAAAGTTGCTGCTTTTGTGAGAATAGCATATCCTCAATATTGGGAAAACACTCTAATCCCACCGGAAAATATATTAATGGATAAAATTTATAGGTGTTCTGAGATGGACAGGCTGACCATTGAACTTAAAGGACAAAATAACTTGGAAAACTACGGAATATGGAAGAGATGGTACAATTGGACTAAGAAAAAAAAGGAAAGGACCGTGAAACAATGTGAAACAAATGATGAAAACATGGAACTTTGCAAATATATGAATTATTGTACGTTACTAAGTAGAAATAATTTAAGGAAATGTGTGGAGATCTGTGTTAAATTATTGGAATATTTTAAAAATAGAAAACACTTCAGGATATGTCCACCACATATGAAAGGAGGTACCTACATCATTTTTGCATTTCCAATAAGCCGGATTTACATTTGGGTATATTTTAGCCAATCTTGCTGGGGCTAGGTGCCACCTATAGAACATTTTATAGTAATTTTCTATGTAAGCTACTGATTTTGTTATTTTGCAATTTGTATTCCAAGTCCTCTCCCAGTCAGTCAAGTGTATATTATGACCTAATTTTTTTGCTCATGTCATCATTGTATTTTTGACTATGTCTTCTGTTTTATCAAATTCCAATAGTTATCAATATAATTTTGATATTATTTTTTTTCTTCTGGGCTCATCAGAATTTTATCCAATGTTGTATTTCTCTATCTATGCCAATTCCTTTGATATCCTTTTTGTATCTTGACTTCAATTTTATTCTGCCAATTGCTTTCTACTTTTTAATTTTCCAAATAATAATAATTAATAATAATTTATTAGATTTGTATGCCACCTTTCGGGGCGGCTCACAACATAACAGCAATACAATATAAATACAAATCTAATGTTAAGAAATTAAAAAACTAATTTAAAGTACATTGTTATAAAAATTTATCTACTACACAATCATACACACTCAGGCCGACTGAGCATAAATATAATAGAGGTCAGTGAAAAAGGAAGGGGGGAGATTAATCCCCCCCCCATGCCTGGTGGAAAGGTGAGTCTTCAACATTTTACGGAAGGCGAGGAGGGTAGCGGCAGTTCGAATCTCTGGGGGGAGTTGATTCCAGAGGGTCGGGGCTGCCACAGAGAAGGCTCTTCCCCTGGGTCCCGCCAGACAGCATTGCTCAAAAAAATGGGTCTATTATGTCTAATTTTGCTCACATCAGGTGAGGGTTCCACGTACCGGCCATTACCAATATGCCCTCTGGGACCGTTGGGTGTACGTGTGCACCCGTCAACATGATATTTCACTTTTGCACATGCGCAGCAAGTGAAATCGCATGCAAGGATGCTCTCACATGCAAGATTTCACTGGTTTTTGGTGATTGCTTTGCTTCCATGCATGCATTGAAGCAAAAATTGCCAAAAATCAGCGAAATCTCATGCCCAAGAGTATCTTTGCATGAGATTTCACTTGCTGCGCATGTGCAGAAGCAAAATCTTGCACATGCACACGTGTACATACATCAGGGGCGCAAGTCTTGGTTTTAACCTTTAAAGCCTGTGATGGCATAGGATCAGGCTACTGTACCTAAGGAATAGTCTTATCCCTGTTTCAATTACCTATCCCACGGGTAGGCAAAGTTGGCTCTTCTATGACATGTGGACTTCAACTCCCAGAATTCCTGAGCAAGCATGATTGGCTCAGGAATTCTGGGAGCTGAAGTCCACAAGTCATAGAAGAGCCAACTTTGCCTACTCCTGACCTATCCCATCCAATCATATGTCATGGACCCCTTCACTTAAAGAATTTTAGGGTCTAGGAAGAGAACCTTCTCTACTCTTGGCTCTGCCATATGGAACATCTTATCCCAGAGGGGAAGTGTGCCTACCGTTCCTGTCCTAATGTGTTTTTATCTTTTCTCTCTCTACTTTATCCTTATATTATGTTAAACATACTACAATACAATACTATATTTGTATGACAAATAAAAATAAATAAAATAAAAATAAATGAATAAAATATCAAGACCTGGCTCTGTAAATTGGCATAGAAGTCAAAGAGTGTCACACAACTTTGGAGTGGTTGGAAGCCTCAGAGTGTTCCCGCCATCTTTTTTAAACTCTTGTAATTGTTAATGTTTAAACCTAGCTTTGATTCTATTTTAAACATTACTTTTTATTATGTTCTATAGTTTTTATTCATAAATCACCCAGAGTTATACAACGGTTATGGGCAGTGAAGAAATTTGAGAAATAAAAGTTTGTGCAGATATGAATGTATATACATAAACATTTCACTTGTTAAAGATTCATTTGTTGATGAATATCTCCATGACTGCTTCTAAGTGAAGATGTCAATTCTCAGTGGATATGTAGGAACAGCTGGCATGACATGGCCCATCAGGGTCTGATGGACCTTCTGTGCTGCTACAGAAAACCCAATTACTTGCACTCTGATAAAGGTGTCTTCATCTATGAGCAGCATCTGAGCATTGGCTGAATCTGGGCACCCAGGATATCTGCTAATATGAACCTGGTTTCCGATAGTAAGAATTATGAATCAATGGAACAGCTTGTCTCCTGGAGTTGTAGGTGCTCTACTGCTAGATATTTTCAAGGAAAGCTAGACAGCCATTTGTCTGGGATTTAGATTTTAGATTAACAGAGTTGGAAGGGACCTTGTAAATAACTTAGTCCAACCCCCTGCCCAAGCAGGAGACCCTACATCATTTCCAACAGTCTCTTCTTGAAAGCTTCTGAAGGCAAGCTGTTTCATTGGTTCATTGTTTTCACTGTCAGAAAATTCCTCCTTATTTCCAGGTTGAATCTCTCCTTCTTCAGTTTCCCGCTATTGTTCCTTGTCTGGCCTTTGAGTGCTTTGCAAAATAGCTTGACCCCCTTCCTGTCTGTGGCAGCCCCTCAAATGTTGGGAGACTGCTATCATGTCTCCCCTGGTCCTTCTCTTCACTAGACTGGCCATGGTCAGTTCCTGCAACCGTTCATTGTATCTTTTAGCCTCCAGTCCCCTATCATCTTGGATGCTCTTCTCTGCATTCTGCATAGTGTGGTGATCAAAACTAGATCCAATACTCTAGATGTGAACTTACTAAAGCTTTATAGGAGTGATATTAGTACCTCACTTGATTTTGGATGGAATAAGATTTCTTAAGTTTTTGACTAAGAATTTATATCAGTATCTACATCACCAGTATGAACATCATTCTTTCGATGAGGATTATCTTAAATGTAGGGTTGAATTTTTCCCAGGAAAAAAACAAACTAGTAAAGCCAACTAAACTTGAATAAATAAGTGAAAAGGAAATTCCATTGGCCAACACAATAGTTTTACTTAATCAGAAATAATCTGGATTTATTTCTTCATTTAATAGTGTTTCCACCAGAGTTTCATAGAATTTAAGCCTAGAACTGCAGCTTGATAATCAAATATATTCTGCTGGCAACTTGAATATGAAATTTAAAAGCAACAAACAAATAGCACAATGGACATATGTCAAATCGCATTTACATAATGACTGTACACTTGATTCAAGGGAAAAAATGCCATCATTGCAGAGGTAAGTATATTTTTTTCACAAGCTTATTAAGGTAAAGAATGTATACATTCAATCTTGCGTAGTCTCTTGCTACCAATGATTTAATTGTCAATAAAAAATCGGGCTCCATAATTGAAATAGTCTCCAAATTGCTATGATATGCATAACAAAAATGGAATGGATGGTCCAAATTGATGGAGCTATATTAATGAGCATTAAGTTCACATAAAATCTGCATGGCTATAAATCATTGGCCAGGCTGGCATTTCATAAGTATGCTGCTTTTAAATAGATCACTGACATCTGACAGTCTACAGAACTGCCAATAGAATCAACATTTCCTTTTTCTTTCTTTCTTTCTTTCTTTCTTTCTTTCTTTCTTTCTTTCTTTCTTTCTTTCTTGATTAAACTTAATGTATGCATACATGCATATATATCCATATACCATATACTCACCTTGCCCTAGGTATTTCTAGTTGGCTTGCAATCACTCATTAAAGACTGCCCATGTCACCATCCTCTTTTAATGACCCCATAATCCCTTACAATGTGGAGTCAGGGCAACTGAATGGAACTGAGTGTTTACTGGCCAGATGCCAATGCAAAGTTTTGTTCTGCCGACTGCCATGAGTTTGATCCTGACAGGCAGGGGTCGGCAGCAGGCAGGACTGGGTGGAACGCAGTTCCACCGACGGAAATGAAGATGTATGTGCAGCTCCAGATGATCAGCGACTGTCACTTCCTGGATTACTGGTCTCGGCTTGGAACTCCTTTTTCCCCTCCTGCTTCTGCTACATCTGTGCTCCTTGCTTTTCTCCTCTTTCTTCCTTCCTGGCCTCGGACGAGCTTCCCTCTCTCCTGCCCGGCTCCCCTCCAGCCTCACACAGCCACCTCCTGCCTAAGGTGCAAGCAGATGGCGTGGGTGGAAGTGGCGCTGGCAGTATTTATGCTTCTGGCACCACCCATTCGCCTAGCTACTTAGCCTGAGGTGGGGGAGCATCCAGGGGGAAACACGAAACAAATTGTCACCCCAGCGAGCGACACTGGCAAGATTGTAAGTCGAGGACTTAACAGTTCACTTGAATGATGATGATTGTTCAAGCCACTCCCACATGGTCACATGACCGGCAAGCCACTCCTACTCAGTCACATGACCATTAAGCCACACCCACAACATGGTGCAGAAGCTGGTGATAAATTAATGGTTTGCCACACTATAGAAGGCCTGATGTTCATTGGAATTTGGGAGGAGGGATTTTCATGAGGGAACAGATGCAGCCACAAAGCATTCTTTCGAGTGGTTCAAGGCCATCCTATGCCCACTCACCAGGATAGAAGCGAAGGGAGGATTGGCCATGCTGGCACAATCTAAATGGGCAACGTGCCAAGTTTGTGGGCGGGGGACAAGAGATGTGAACTTTCAACTGGGTGGGAAACTCAGATCCAGGTTCCCAGTGTGGGTGCCAGGATGGCTCTGGAAACAAATTGGAACTTTGAGGAGCACTTTGAGTTGGATTCTGATTTAGCTTGGATACTGTTGTATCCTGTAATGGCTACCTTGTATCTCTGTAAATAGTTTGTTCTTACTAAAACGCTGTCTGAGCTGGAAATCAGGAAGTCGCTCCTGATTGGCTCAGATGCGCCCTGCTCTTGCTTTGGCGGGAACCGCAAATGTATAAAAGAAGAGGTTTCTCCCAAGCAGAGCAGACGGTACTTGCTGAAAGTCACTTACCTATGCTGATCTGAATAAAAGTACCGTTCTAACCAACCCTGCCTCTGGGTTTACTTCACTGGCGACGACGGATGAAAGAAACTACACGTGCAACATGAACAATCTCCAAATCGGCTGGGCTCCTGAGTTCTTCGACCCAGAAAAGACTTCCTGGGACGACTACCTAGCCAGCTTCGAAATCTTCCTCGAGGCAGCAGGAATACGGGACACCGACGCCGATCAAAGACGGGCCATTTTCCTAAATTACTGCAGTCCAGAAATCCGCGCCCTCGCCCAGACTCTCACCGACCCGCTGCCGGCAAGATCCGTCGCTTGGGACGTCCTACAAGACAAGCTTGCGAGCCACTTCAGGCCAACAAAACCAGCCATGGTTTTCCGGCACCAGTTTTTGAGAATGGCTCAGCGCGAAGCGGAATCAATCAACCAATTTGCAACGCGACTTCGAACGGTGCTTGCGAAATGCAAGTTTGACAACCTGGAAGCTCGCCTCACCGATGCCTTAGTCTTTGGCATGAGAAACGCCGCGGTCAGGAATAAACTCCTCACCGAAGACGAACCGACCATACAAACAGTGATTAAGCTAGCGCAAACTGCAGAGGTCGCCGACGCCGCTGCTAAAGAGCTGATAGATCACGAAAAGAAAGAAGTCATCGCCAAGATAGACTCCACGTTCTCCCGCGCCGAGGACCCAGACGACCGCAGCCCACAAGCTCGCAACGAGGACAGCTGTTTCCTGCTGCAAGACCAGCCGAGACAACACAGACTTCCTCACCCCGCCACCCCCTGCGCCGGCTGCCGAAGAAACCATCAGCGCCAACGTTGCCCCTTCCGGGACGCCATATGCCGCCGCTGCAACCGACGGGGCCACATCGCCGAAGCCTGCAGAGCATCTGCACCAGAGGAAACCTTCTCCACACCGCGCCACCAACGACCCCAGAATCAAACACCTCAACCACGAGAAAACCGACCTTTTCGTTTTTCGAGCCGTAAGAACTACTCAGCCGCTAACCGCGACTACTCAAGAGGTAACACTCAATTTTCCGTGAATACCACGGCAACAGAAAATGGGGGCAAGATTGTTATTTCTTTACTTTTAAATAACAAGCCATGTTCTATGGAACTTGACACGGGGTCTAAATACACCATTATGCCATGGGAAAAGCTTAAATTGTACATGCCTAGCCTGTCTAAATCTGAGCTATTGCAAACCTCGGTAATTAGAGATTTTCAAGGGGGGATAATCTCTGTTCTGGGCAAAGTGAATGTACCTATCGTATTTAAGAATGTTAAATGTACTCTACCCATGATTGTTGTTACAGGGGCTAAACACTCTCTCCTGGGGTTGGCTTGGATGGAACCTTTGGGAATTGAAATTTCTGGTATTAGCAATGTTAACTGTGATAGCATGCCTAACTTTTTACAAGAGTTCCCTGAAGTGTTTAGCCCCACCTTGGGGTCGTATAAAGGGCCCCCTATCTCGTTTTCCATCGATCCCAAGGTCCCACCTGTCCGGCTCAAACCTCGCAGGGTACCCCTTCCGCTACTCCCCAAACTTGACCTACAGCTGGATAAGCTCATAAGCCAGGGCATTTTAGTTCCTGTGGAGCAGGGACCATGGGAAACACCCATAGTCACCCCTCTAAAACCGGATGGCTCCTTAAGAGTTTGCGCTGACTACAAATCTATGCTAAATAAGGCCCTCCAACATCACCCTTACCCCATTCCAGTGGTACAACAACTCCTACACTCCCTGGGGGAAGGGAAAAGGTTTGCAAAGATCGATCTCGCCCAGGCTTATCAGCAACTGCTGGTCGATGAAGCGACAGCAAACGCGCAAACGATTGTGACCCACAGGGGTGTCTTTAAATGTACCAGATTACAGTTTGGAGTAAGCATAGCCCCAGGGATATTCCAAAGCATAATGGAAAGATTGTTATCAGGGATTAAAGGGGCCATTCCCTATTTTGATGACATCTTAATTGCAGGGGAAAACCAAGAACAGCTCAACAAAAGGATTAGGGAAGTACTCCAGAGACTTCAAGACAAAGGGTTGAGAATTAAGCCTGATAAATGCGTATGGGGAACCAACAGTGTAGAATTCCTAGGGTACAAAATCGACAAGGAAGGTATCCACCCCACCACTGAGAAACTGAGAGCTATTAGAGAAGCCCCAGAGCCACAAAATAAGACTGAATTGCAAGCCTTTTTAGTCCTTCTTAACTTTTACTCCGTTTTTTTAAAACAGAAGGCAACAGCAGCAGAGCCTCTACACCGTTTGCTACAGAAAGAAACCCCTTGGACATGGGGGAGAACTGAACACGAAGCCTTTGTACAAATAAAACAATTATTGACCTCTAAAAGTGTGGTAGTCCAGTATAGTACTTCGCTACCTATCAGGCTTACGTGCGACGCCTCCCCGTACGGCGTGGGAGGAGTCTTGGCTCATGTTTTGCCTAACAAAACAGAGGCCCCAATTGCTTTCTTTTCCAGAACAATGACCAATACTGAAAGGAACTATAGCCAGCTAGATAAGGAGGCTCTAGCTCTAGTGGCAGGAGTAAAAAAGTTTCATAATTACAGTTTTGGGAGGAATTTCGAATTGGTTACCGACCACAAGCCCTTATTAGGCCTTTTAGCCCCCAACAAGCCTACTCCTCCATTTATGTCCCCAAGATTAATCAGATGGGCCCTTTTCCTCTCAGGATACCAGTACGAGCTCACCCATAAAGGGGGTAAAACCATCAACCACGCAGATGGCCTCAGTAGGTGCCCCATGGCAGAGTTAGTGGAGGACCCTGCCCCTTCTGCGGATGTCTTAATGATAGAGCTCGAAGACAACCCACTAACTACTGCAAGGGAAGTGGCTGCACATATGCAGCAAGATCCAATCCTAAAACAGGTGGTTAACTGTGTACTAAAAGGATGGCAATATGACTCTGTGAAACCTGAATTGTGTGACTTCAAAACCAAAAGACTCGAATTGTCATATGTAAAAGGTTGTCTATTGTGGGGGGATAGAGTGATCGTTCCTAAAAGCCTAAGGGAAAAGGTACTTGAAATGTTACATGTGGGCCATCCTGGGATTGTCAGGATGAAAGGCCTAGCTAGAGGGCATTTATGGTGGCCGGGTTTGGATGCTGATATTGAAAATTGGGTAGCCAAATGTGACCCATGCCAAGAGTCACGGCCTAACCCCCCCAAAACAACTCCAGCAGAGTGGGAGCAACCTGCAGGACCTTGGTCACGGGTCCATATTGATTTTGCAGGGCCAGTGGGGTCACAATATTTCCTAATAGTGGTTGATGCATTTTCCAAATGGGTGGAAATCATAGCAATGAACAACATAACCACAAGTGCCACAATCAAGGTTTTGCGCAGACTGTTCGCTACCCATGGTTGCTCCGATATCCTAGTGTCTGACAATGGGCCTCAATTAACGGCCAGGCAGTTTGAATTATTTTTAGATAACCTAGGGGTCAGACATGCACTCATCTCACCTTACTCGCCCTGGGCTAATGGGTTGGCGGAACGTTATGTTCGCGTGGCAAAGGAAGCATTACGTAGGTCAGGCCCAGGAGATGTACAACAGAATTTGGACCAGTTCTTGTTAACCCAGCACATTACCCCAAACTCTCACATGCACGTGAGTCCTGCTGAGTTACTAATGGGAAGGAAATTAAGGTCCCCACTAGATAGGTTACACCCAAGGTTTTGTACTAATGACCCAATATATGTAAACCCGGAAAGACAAATGTATTTGGGACAAAATGTATTTGTAAAAATTTTTGATGGACGTGTAAACTGGATGAAAGGAATTGTTGTTAAACAGACTGCTCCAAAAACATATTTGGTGAAACTGGAGGATGGTCGAATGTGGAAACGGCACATTGATCACATTTGGAAACGCTTGGGAAACCCCCTGGAGCAAACCGCTGACAAAAACTCTCCCATTCCAGCAGACTGTAACTTGCAACCCGATTTACTAGACATTCAAATGGACTTATCGGGTCAGGGGGAATCCTCCAGCGACGCCGAACCATCGTCCTCCTCCGAAGCCATCGTCATGCTGGCCAGGCCAAATCAACAGGCCGGAGCCCAAACTAGGCCCCAGCCGCGCCGGGGGAGCAACAGCGAGCCAACCTCCACCGCCGATAGCGAGGATGCAACTGAACTGCGCAGGTCGGAGCGAGCCTCGCGGCGACCCAACAGATTGGACGATTTCGTCACATGGCTTTCGTGATGGATGCATCCAACTAAGGAGGGAGGGGTGTTGTATCCTGTAATGGCTACCTTGTATCTCTGTAAATAGTTTGTTCTTACTAAAACGCTGTCTGAGCTGGAAATCAGGAAGTCGCTCCTGATTGGCTCATACGCGCCCTGCTCTTGCTTTGGCGGGAACCGCAAATGTATAAAAGAAGCGGTTTCTCCCAAGCAGAGCAGACGGTACTCGCTGAAAGTCACTTACCTATGCTGAGCTGAATAAAAGTACCGTTCTAACCAACCCTGCCTCTGGGTTACTTCAGATACTATCTGGAACCTCAACACTGTTCTCAACACAATCTACTCTCGATATGGCTGGGGTACAGCAATGGCGGAGGGAGCCCAGCATCCTGACCTAGAGGAAAGATGGGATACAAGCCTAGCAAACAAACTCTACTTGTGGAAGTTCTAATTGATAGATGTTCCTGAAATTGAAAGGTTGCATTACTCTTGCCTGGGAGAAATTATTCTCAACATACAAACCTAGGCATGGCCCCTTCTGTTGTGCAGAGTAGTTGTCAGTTGTGTCATTTTTTTAAAAAAGCAAGTGTCACTGTATTAAAAATGCTGATTAGAAGTGAAACATATTATTTGACATTTCTAAAAGCATGCTTCTTATATTTGACCTCCTGCTTCAGAACAAGGATGTGCACCCCTCCTCTCTCTCTCTGTGTGTGTGTGTGTGTGTGTGTGTGCTTTATTGAATGGCATTTCTGGATAAGCAAAATGCACCTTGATAACACGCTTATAGCTAGTCTGTATTACAAGCACCCTTTGCACCGAAAATCACGAGCCAGAGGGAAGCCTGCCATGGGAGATGAATAAATCCGTCAATCTCTGTTTCTCACTTTCGAAACCATATGCTCGGTATGGCCCACTGCCATATCAGTTGGAAGAATTTGAAGGGAAAGAAAGGTAGGGGGGACGGAGGAGGAGAAAGTCTTAAAACATTTGCAAGCTTCTTTGTGCTCATTTCTGTTAGACCAGTGTTTTCCAACCTTGGCAACTTGAAGATATCTGGACTTCAACTCCCAGAATTCCCCAGCCAGCATTCGCTGTGGGAAACACTGTTTTAGACCATATTTTTTCTGCAAATCGCTTGTCTGTAATAAGAGCAGGCGTGGGTTCTGGCTTACCTCGCTGCCGATTTGCTTCCTCACACACGGCGCAGATGTGGGGGACGGGTGAATGCACAGCGCTAAAAACCCAGTTTAACTAAACCCAGTGAAGGGCTGCAAAAATTTTCCTACTACACTGTGAGTGTGGCTTATTTTGTGGGTGTGGCTTGCGGGCCATGTGACCAGGTGGAATGGCTTGGTGGTCATGTGACTGGGGGGGTGGCTTAAAGGTCATGTGACTGGCTTAAAGGTCGCCAACTTGACGTCACTTGCGGCAAGGGTTTGGTTTAGGGTTAGGGTGCCTGGCCTCTCCTCGACTCAAAGAGATACAATTTTCCCCATAACTGTTACTGAACATCCAAAATATATTATTTAATTCTATGTATATATGCTATATGTGTACATACATATTACACACAGGCACACAAAAATGTACATTATCTACTATATAAACTGTATGTGTATGTACACACACGCACGCACAGCTCTTCTAAAATTATACACATTCAACCTCATTTACTGCGATAGGAAAAACATAAACAGAGCCCAGAAGGGGGAGAAAAATTTTTTTCCCACTGATTCTGCGTACCTGACCACATCCATCACCTCACCTCAAAAGAGACATTGAAACTCTGGAGAAGGTGCAGAAAAGAGCAACCAAAATGAATAGGAGACTTGAAATCAAGACTTACGAAGAAAGATTGCGGGAACTGGGCATGGATAGCCTGGAGAAAATGAGGGCCAGAGGGGACATGATAGCAATATACAGGTATATGAGGGGTTGCCACAGAGAGGAGGGGGTCACTCTATTCTCCAGGGCACCAGAGGGCCGGACGAGGAACAACAGCTGGAAGCTGACCAAGGAGAGATTCAACCTGGAAACAATGAAGAACTTCCTGACGGTCAGAGTGATCAACCAGTGGAACGGCCTGCCAGCAGAGGTTGTGAACTCCCCAACTCCCCAATTCTGGACGTTTTCAAGAGGAGATTGGACTGCCATTTGGCTGGGGTGCTATAGGATTTCCTGCTCGGGCAGGGGGCTGGACTTGATGACCTGCAAGGTCCCTTTCAACTCTAGCAATCAATCAATCAATCAATCATGAATGAATAAATAAATAAATAAATAAATTCTGGAAGGTAATCCACGCCTAATCCTTCTCTTTAATAGGAGAGACATAACTAGTTTTCTTAGGCATTTATTGTAGGGTTCTGCCCTTCTCTGCACTCTTTCTTGGGCCTCGGAATATTCCTGCTATCTTGGTGACCAGAAATGATATAGTTCTAGATTTGATTGGTGTGTGTGTGTGTGTGTGTGTGTGTGCGTGTGTCTCATATACTGCATATAGGTCTATTCTTACACTGTATGTGTGTGTATGAATACGTAGAATAGAATAGAATAGGGAATAGAATAGAATAGAAGAGAAGAGTTGGAAGGGACCTTGGAGGTCTTCTATTCCAACCCCCTGCTGAGGCAGGAAACTCTACAACACTTCAGACAAATGGTTATCCAACATTTTTTTAAAACTTCCAGTGTTAGAACATTCACAACTTCTGAAGGCAAGCCATTCCATTGATCAATTGTTCTGTCAGGAATTTTCTCCTTAGTTCTAAATTGCTTCTCTCCTTGATTAGTTTCCACTCGTTGCTTCTTGTTCTTTCATCAACTTGCTTTGGAGACTAGCTTAACTTGCTCTACTTTGTGGCTTTGTGAAGACAAGACAGCATTTTGATCCCCGTTCAATGCGGTGATAGATAGCAGGAATGAATCTGTCTGATTGCTTAAAGTTGCCAATTATCGCCCCATAGATAACAAATGGCCATCTTCCAGCCTGCCCAGAAGTCCATTTTGTAATGGCTTTAACATGCTCCATTAATTGTATTATTGTACAAGAGAGCTGAGCCGTTTGTGGTAACCATCTTTTTATTAGTATCCATATGCATGAGATTATAATCTTTGAGAAAAAAAAAGATGTCATCATTTGAATATTTGCAAAGGGAAGGACATTGAAAAATTTGCAGAACAGACAGAGGCAGATATTATTTTAAGAGACCTTTTCAGTTCTACCTGCCGGTTAAAAAATAAAAATCTCATTCTGAGCGACAGTGGGAAGAAAATGAGAAGGAGGGACTGTCACAGTCATTTGAATGGGAAGAAGCAAGAAGTCAACACAATCGGTGTAGGAAACAGACATTTCGAATTCCCAAAAGTAGCTTTTTCAAAAGGCAAAAAGCGACAGGCTTTGAGATTCTGGGAGTTGAAGTCCAGCCATCTAAATTCCCTTGCTGAAGTTGAGAAACTACTTACCTGGCACCTGCTAACATATCAAGGGTTATAAAATGAGGAGTAGCACGAAACATCTGATCAACACCAGAGCCTAATTTTTTCTTGACACAAACCCTTTCTTCTCCAATCAAGCCATTTAAATTCTATTTCCTTCTTTCCTGCTCAGAAACGAGAATTATCTCTACCAAGGACATTTCCCCTGTGGTGACTTTAAGATTAGGAGTGTTCAGATGTCAAATTTAACTTGCACGTACTTAGCCAGAACAAAGCCAGCAGTGTGATTATGCCAGGATCGGGGGGGGGGGGGGGATGGATGTTTTTTAAACTCAATGTACAAGATTTGGTCAAAACCCCTGGTCTAAGCACTCTGCTGAAGACAGCGATGCAATCACAGATTACTTTAATTTTCATCTCAGCGCTATTCAATTTATTGATGATTAAGTGAGCATTCATGCTCGCAAGGCAGACAGTTTTGAAAAATCTTTAAAAACAGCACTTTCAAGTTAAATGTAAGTGAATTAGATTGTCATTTCTTGCCCAATGCAAATGAACTTCTGTCCCCATTCTTTAAAGCAACTAGCTAAGTTTATCTATTCTCTTTAATAATGCAATTTAATTTACCAAAGGTTCCTATTAAAAATTTATCTGACTGCAGCAGTTGGAGTCACCTAGACATATTGTTATAGTTAAAAATTAGCTTTAGTGAACATTGCAAATTTCCTGCTGTGAAGCTGAGCCTCGCTTCGTACAGAAAAAAGCTCTCTGGGCCATCAACTGATATTATATTTAAAACAAAGGCGTCTAGGCTCACTGAAGGAGAGTGTGATTATTAAAATGGCATCACAACTAGGATTGTGGAGCTATGATGAATTAATTGCACTGTAGATGAAAAGGAGGGTGTAGAAAGAGTTCTCCAATGCATCAGGAGCTCCCTACATTTAAGAATACTCTAAAGGAAATTTAGAAATGTGTTATTGTTGATAGAGGCGAGAATCCTCCATGTGTGCAAAAAAGACACATCAACTCCCACAAGGAAGAATGGATGGAAAAAGGGATGGAGTTGGTAAAAATGGTTAAGCTAACTGTTTTAATTAAAGAGAAAAACTTATCCAATTTTGTTCCACTTGGAAGCTATTCCTGGGCTTTATGTTTGCAAGAGAAAAACTTTGATCTTGGATCACTGTATGAACTTTGTTGCTGTAGAAGTGGCTTATAGAAATATAAAGCAGAAAGTTGAAGTTGCAGCTGAATTTTTGTATTCTACTGCACTGAAAAGAGTTGGGGATAATGCTTTCTTTTCCTTTCTACTTTTTCTCTTTAATTTTTATTTCTATTTGCATTTTATACTATAATAAGAGACCCTATAGTCCATTAATTTAGGGTAGAGTACAGGTGATTTAATGGAGCTGAGCATTTACTAGCTGGATGCCCTTCCAGACTCCTATGGGAAGGTCATAGCAGATACTTTTTTCTTAGCATCCTGTGAGAGAAAAAATCTGCTGTTACCTAGGATTGATCTCTCAACCTTCTGAGCAGAGGTGAACATTAGTAATGGGCGAACCCGACAAAATTCGGGTTCGGTGGATTCAGGCAGACTTTACAAAAAATTCGGGTGACGTCACCAAAACCGAACCTGAACACTCTATGACGTCGAAATTGTGGGATTTCCCAGCTCTTTTTGCTGAAAGGACCTCCCTTTACTTGCTTGCAAGAGAGGCCAGAAACATAGCCAATTCTATAGTGTAATGGTTAGCTTTCTCGACTTTGAATCTAGCGATCGGGATTCAAATTCCGGTGGAACCACCTTTTTTTTAAAAAAAAATTTTTTTTTTATTATTATTATTATTATTATTATTATTATTATTATCATTATCATTATCATTATTATTATTATTATTATTATTATTATTATTAGCATTAGTATCATTAGTATCATCATCATCATTATCATCATCATCATGCTTCTTTATATAATAAAAGGGGTTTGGGTCCTTCCCGATGTGCCCATGGAAATAATTAATAAATGATGATGATGATGATGATAAATAAATAAATAAATATTTAAAAAATTTAAAAAGGTGGTTCCACTGGGATTCGAACCCCAATCGCTAGATTCAAAATCGAGAGTGCTAACCATTACACTATAAAATTAGCTATGCTTCTGGCGTCTCTTCCAAGCAAGTAAAGGGAGCTCCCCTAACATTAAACAACTGGGTCATGTGGGATGAAGGGACAGGATTGTGAAGCATTTTCATCCCATACAGGATTAAAAAAAACCACTCCATCCACCCCCCTGAGCCTTTCCTGCCCCAGCTTTAGGAATCTGGGAGAAAAGCAATTCACTTTTCCATTCTGGGGAGTGGTGGGGAGGGAAATTGCTGCTCTTATTCGGTGCTGGAATTTCTCTCTTGCTCTGAAGTTGGAAGAATCAAGTAACCTGCTTTGCATTTAGCTCATCTGCCCTCCTGCTTTCCTATTTCAGGCTATTCTTTCAATTTGAAATAAAAAATGAAATTTTAATTTTTAAAAAAAATCTAACCAGGCTCGTAGGGGATATTTTACCACATGGTATATACATACATATACATACATACATACATACATACATACATACATACATACATACATATATTGCAGCAGCAGTTATATACAGTGATCCCCCGATCATTGCGAGGGTTCCGTTCCAGGACCCCCCGCAACGAGTGGGTTTTCGCGAAGTAGCGCTGCGGAAGTAAAAACACCATCTGCGCATGCGCAGATGGTGTTTTTACTCCCGCAGCGCTAGCGAGGAGCCGAAGATTGGGGTTCCTGTTTTAAAACGTCGCCGCCGGCATGGGCGGCTTGCCAGCAGCCCCCGGACCCCCAACCCGGGTTTTTAAAACGTCGCCGCCGGCATGGGCGGCTTCCTAGCAGCCCCGCAAACCCGGGTTGGGGGTCCGGGGGGTACTGGCAAGGCGCCCATGCCGGCGGCGACGTTGCTGCCGGCTTGGCTTCCCTCGCCAGCACAGCCAACGTGCGCTACGATCTTCCGGGCGAGCCAGGCTCAGTGACGGAAGGCAGCCGCTTGGCCCGGGATGCTGGGCCGAGAGGAGCCGGGCTTGATCCGCTGAGCCTGGCCAGCTTGGCTTCCCTCACCGGCGCAGGCAACACGCGCTGCCATCTTCTGGGCCAGCCAGGCTCAGCGGATCAAGCCCGGCTCCTTTCGGCCCAGCATCCCGGGCCAAGCGGCTGCCTTCCGTCACTGAGCCTGGCTCGCCCGGAAGATCGTAGCGCACATTGGCTGCGCCGGCGAGGGAAGCCAAGCCGGCCAGGCTCAGCGGATCAAGCCCGGCTCCTCTCGGCCCAGCATCCCGGGCCAAGCGGCTGCCTTCCATCACTGAGCCTGGCTCGCCCGGAAGATCGTAGCGCACATTGGCTGCGCCGGCGAGGGAAGCCAAGCCGGCCAGGCTCAGCGGATCAAGCCCGGCTCCTCTCGGCCCAGCATCCCGGGCCAAGCAGCTGCCTTCCGTCACCGAGCCTGGCTCGCCCGGAAGATCGTAGCGCACGTTGGCTGCAGCGGCGGCGACGTTGCTGCTGGCTTGGCTTCCCTCGCCGGCGCAGCCAATGTGCGCTACGCTCTGCCATCTTCCGGGCCAGCCAGGCTCAGCGGATCAAGCCCGGCTCCTTTCGGCCCAGCATCCCAGGCCAAGTGGCTGCCTTCCGTCACTGAGCCTGGCTCGCCCGGAAGATCGTAGCGCACGTTGGCTGCGCCGGCGAGGGAAGCCAAGCCGGCCAGGCTCAGCGGATCAAGCCCGGCTCCTCTCAGCCCAGCATCCCGGGCCAAGCGGCTGCCTTCCGTCACTGAGCCTGGCTCGCCCGGAAGATCGTAGCGCACGTTGGCTGCGCCGGCGAGGGAAGCCAAGCCGGCCAGGCTCAGTGGATCAAGCCCGGCTCCTCTCGGCCCAGCATCCCGGGCCAAGCGGCTGCCTTCCGTCACTGAGCCTGGCTCGCCCGGAAGATCGTAGTGCGCGTTGGCTGCAGCGGCGGCGACGTTGCTGCCGGCTTGGCTTCCCTCGCCGGTGCAGCCAACGTGCGCTACGATCTTCCGGGTGAGCCAGGCTCAGTGACAGAAGGCAGCTGCTTGGCCCGGGATGCTGGGCCGAAAGGAGCCGGGCTTGAAGATCGCAGCGTGTGTTGGCTGCGGTGGCGAGGGCTTGCGATGGAGGGTGGAGGAAGTGGCCATGGGAGGGCGAGCTGCCTCAGGGAGGAGGATCGGGCGGGAATTTCTCTGCTGGGAAGAAGCGGCGATGGATCATCCGTCTACCTCTGTCGGCTGCTCCGGGCCAGGGCGAAGGGCGGGCGAGCGGCGAAGGGCGGGCGAGCGGGTGCTGGGGAGGGCTTCTCGCCCTCCCGCCAGCAAGAGGGGGAGCGAACGGCGTGGGCGGGCGAACGGCGGGCGAATGGCAGCGAGGAGTTTGCGTGGGCGGTGGGGAAACTCCTCGCTGATGCCCGCCGCTCGCCCTCCCGCCAGCAAGAGGGGGAAGACCCAGGGAAGCCGCCCAGCAGCTGATCTGCCCGGCGCCATCTACGCATGCGTGCCCATAGAAAAAAAAGGCACGCATGCGCAGATGGTGTTTTGACTTCCGGGTTGAAAAATCGCAAATTAGCCTGTTCGCAATGGTCGGGAACGCAATAATCGGGGGATCACTGTAATCCCATCATAGAGAAACCTCTGCATCTCCAATTTCAATTTTGCAAACAATAGCCACCACAAACCCATTTGCCTGAGAAAAGTGCCCCAATAAGCTTTGCTTATCAATGTTAAGGAAATGACTGAAAGGACCTCCCTTTACTTGCTTGGAAGAGAGGCCAGAAGCATAGCAAATTCTATAGTGTAACGGTTAGCATGCTCGATCAGGGTTCAAATCCTGGTGGAACCACCTTTTTTTTAAAAAAAATTAATTTTAATTTATTTATTATTATTGTTATCATCATCATCATCATCATTATTTATTAATTATTTCCATGGGCACATCGGAAAGGTTCCCTTTTGCCCCCCAAGAGCTGGAGGGTCTTTTTAATGCGTTCTTTTTTTCCCACTAAGAAAGGATTAAAAGGACCCAAACCCCTTTTATTATATAAAGAAACACGATGATGATGATGATGATGATACTAATACTACTACTACTACTAATAAATAAATAAAAATTAAAAAAAATATTTTTTTTAAAAAAAGGTGGTTCCACCGGGATTTGAACCCCGATCGCTAGATTCAAATTCGAGCATGCTAACCATTACACTATAGAATTAGCTATGTTCCTGGCCTCTCTTCCAAGCAAGTAAAGGGAGGTCAGGAAGAAGTATGCGTGATGTCAAAACTCCGCCCCCGGAATTCCATCATGGGTTTCCAAGCTGCTTTTGCTTGCCGGGTGTTGTGGTTAGCTCTGGCCCAGCTCCTGCCCCAAGGACTGTGGATGTGGGGGAGACATCCACATGCTGCAGGCCTGTTTTGCCCCTGGTGGAATCTGTTGATGAAGGCTCCTCTGACCAAGAAGACATAAGTGACAGGGAGGAGGAGAGTGTGGCAGACATCTCAGAAGGAGATCAATTATCTAGCTCCTCCTTGGATCCAGAACAAGAGTTAATGATACAGCCACGCATGCGGAGAGCGATGCATAGGCAACAACAACTGAGAGATTATTATCAAAGAAAATGAGGCCACCTGTGGTTGGGTGGGACTGTGATAATTAGTGAGGCTGCTATAAATAGCAGCCTGTGGGTTTGGCCATTGTGGAGGGTTATCTGATCGTTGTATTTCGTGACTGATTTACTGACTTTGACTTTTTGTGTGTTGATTTTTCCCCGCTTTGAAACTAAACCAGAGCAAAGTGTGTTTCACTCTGTGAAAGAAGAAGGACTGTGAATTGCCTCACAGCTGCAAGCTAAGTATCACAGAACTGATAAGGGACTTGTACCAATTACCAGTTTGTTTGGAGACAAGTGCTCTTTGCTATACCAAAAGAGGGCTTAGGTTAAGTGAATTTTCATTATAAAGAACATTGTTTTGAATTTTCAAACGTGTGTGTGTGTGAAATTTGTACCTGTAAATTGTTGGGAGGATTCTACCAGAGAGCCCGACAGAACACAGCGCAGCAAGCAAAAGGAGCTGGGGAATGCCACGATGGGATTCCCCACTCTTCTCCAGGGTGGCGGCATTTCGTGGTGTTTGAGGGAACGTCAAACCCGAACACCGAACTTCGGCACAGATTTTTTTAAAAAATTCAGGTTCGGGTTCCACATACCGAACATCACAAAATTCAGTACGGACCCGAATTGTGCGAGTTCAGTTTGCCCAACACTAGTGAACATCTTCACCACTAGGCCATCAGACCACTCATATTTGATACTACAATAAACTCTATTAAAACTAATGTAAAAATACATCAGAGAATAGATTAGATGGGAATGCAAGTCAGCTCATTATCCAGTCCACATTTGTCAACAAGTTATAATTTTCCAGTGACTAAGAAACAGAGCAAGTTGCAGAAGTAAAAACAAGTTCTGAAATGGATGAAGCATCAGGCATGGTAACAAATTCTAAACCAGTGTTTTTGAATCTCAACAACTTTAAGATGCATGGACTTCAACCAGATTTCCTCCATCTTAAAATACCAGTAAAGGAGAATATTTGTAGCTCAGAGTTGAAATGAGGATTCTTTGGTGCTCTCATGATAGTATCCTTGTAGACATTTCGTGATCCAACTAGGTAACATCATCAGTGTTTCTGCAAGAAAACTGTCAACCTTCACCATGATTCTGCATTTCTTCTACGCTTGGTTGCCATGAGAAATGGGGAGGGGTTTGGTCATGGGGGGGGAAGAGTGCAGGAGGCCCAGTGAAGTGGGATAAGTTTCATTTTCCTAGAAACCAGGTGACCAGGAGGAGACCGTTAGAAGTTGCATTCCATAAATGTGCCGTGGATCTGAAGATGTGTCCACCTGATAGTTATGGACACTAGGGATTGGCCAATTTCCAAGAGGGGGGTGGGTCAAAATATAAGCATGTATCGCACTTTTTTCCTCAGTCTTTGCTCCCACTTTGATTGCTTTCAGTTCTGATTTTTGATCAATTCACTTTTTGAACCTTAAATGGACTCTGAGTTTTATTTTTCTTAAATACTGGCTGTAGCAGTTGACAAAAACAACCAAGTTCAGAGAACACCAAGAGAAAGCACACTGCTTTACGTTGCTGAGAAATACTGGTCTAAACAGCCAACAATATTCTAAGATCCATTCTATATTTTATTCCCTATAAAGAAGACACATTCTTGTGCAAAAGAACAAAATAGTACCAAAACAAATTGGAACAGAAGTGGGCAACTTTTAAACTGTATGGAGCTCCATTTTCTCGTGGATAATTTCTTTTGGAAGTTCGCCCACTGTGTGGAGGTGTGGTAAAAGCAAGTGGGGGTGGATTTACGATGACTGAAATGATCCCTTGCAGAGATTTTTTTAAAGATTATCCCGGTCACAATTTAATCAAGGAACCATATAAGATTAAGCTAACAGCCACACACAGTGCTCTAAAGCTACAAATGGCCAACACAAAATTAGGAATACAGTGATGCCTCATCTTACAAACGCCTCGTCATACAAACTTTTCGAGATACAAACCCGGGGTTTAAGATTTTTTTGCCTCTTCTTACAAACTATTTTCACCTTACAAACCCACCGCCACCGCTGGGATGCCCCGTCTGTGGACTTCTGTTGCCAGCGAAGCACCCGTTTTTCCCCTCCCAGCAAGGGGAGCCTCAGTGAAATCGCAGCATCACAAAAACACAGAGGTCCGGAGGTGGGGTTTTGAGGACTTCGGTGTTTTCCCGATGCTGCGATTTCACTGATGCTCCCTTCGCTGGGAAACCCCACCTCTGGACTTCCGTTGCCAGCGAAGCACCCATTTTTGTGATGGTGGGATTCCCCTGCTGAGATTCCCCTGCAGCATTGCAAAAACACAGAAGTCCGGAGGTGGGGTTTCCCGTGGAGGGGAGTCTCAGGGGAATCCCAGCAGTGCAAAAACGGGTGCTTCGTATGGCAAAAGGGGTGAATTTTGGGCTTGCACACATTAATCGCTTTTCCATTGATTCCTATGGGAAACATTGTTTCGTCTTACAAACTTTTCAACTTAAGAACCTCATCCTGGAACCAATTAAGTTTGTAAGACAAGGTATCACTGTATAATGAAGACCAAGCCAGTTTTCTAGTATTGGCAGTAGATTAATCATTCTAGTAAATGCAAGGAAGTAAATACCAGGGAAACAGAAACCATGCACTCTTCACAAATTCAATTAAGCACAGATTATTATAACATTAAGATAAGATTTTTAGCATTTACACTTCATCACTCTATAGCGACATAAAAGAAATATATCCATTCCTTCCACAATTATGCTTGCTATAGAAGCCAGCCTCTGAACTCTTTAGGGAGTTCACCTCTAAAAGAACGTCTTAAGTTTCCTAAATATTTTGCTTTTTCCACCAAATGTCATATCAATTTAACATAATAATGTTCACTTTGTTATGGAAAGAAAGGAAAAAGTGCCATGCACTGTGACCATTGACCTATTTTTAAAGGATTAAACGATCCAAGATGGACAGCCAGAAAGAGAGATCCATACATTATGGTAAAATAATTTCACAAATCAACTAAACAATCACTCACTCCAAACTTTGAAGACCAACAATGGATATTGACTAGCAATGGATATTCAATAACTTACAGGCAGTGCTACTTATACAATTAAGGAAGGGCATATTTCCAGCGAAATAAAGCAGAAAATCCTACCTCTATGTTGTTTGTCATCAGCATTGTCAAAGCCTGCAAATGATAAGAAAGAAAAACATCATATTAGTATAGAGCAAACAAATGACTAATTCCATTAATTGTTTTTATTAATGTAAACATACATCACTTGCGGGTTAAGGCTAGCTGATAATTTACAGCAATAGGAAATCCAAGGCAGAAACATATCTATGTTTGATTCTCAATCATCCAGGTCATGGTTGTCCCAAAGGTGCTTTCCCAAAAGATAACTGAACTTTGTTAGCCCCCCCCCCATTTGCTTCTTATCCAAGAAGCTTCTTCAATTCTATTCAGTTCTGTACTGTTTTTCAGAACTGAGGAAACTTCTGGGATGAGAAGCAAAATGTTTTCTTCGAAAACACCAAAGAAGCCCAGTTGCTTTTTTTGAAAAAACACCTTTTGGAAAGGTAAAAAGGGTATTTTTTTTCCATTCCTAATTTGAATATGAACAAACTTCAGTGAATTTTTGAAAGAGCAATGTGAATTTGCTAAAGCAAAATGTATGGATTCAGAATGTAGGACATAATATCCACTTGGCAGATTGGGAACAGATATGGAACAGGAACTTGAAATTATCAATGTCATATAAAGAGAATTATTACAAAATGTGTTATAGGTGGCATTTAGGCACCTACAAGATTGGCAAAATATATCCAAATTTAAATCCGACCTGTAGGCAATGTAAAAAAAAACAAAACCCACCACATGGCTCCTTCTTTCACATGTGGTGGCTGTGTCCCAAAATTAAAAGATTTGGGAATAAAATATACAAGCGGTTGCAGGAAATAATTAATATACACCAGAGCTTTTCCTCCTTGGAAAAATACAGTAAAAGTACTAAATACTTGATATTACACATCACTACTGCAGCTAAGATTGTCTCTGCACAATTTTGGAGAAACCCAGAAATCCCACCAGACAATATAATAATAATAATAATAAAAATATGAATGTGCCGAAAAGGATAGGCTCACAATAGAGCTAACGGGCCAAAACGATTTGGTCTATTACAAAACCTGGGAGAAATTATTTCATTGGATTGAATATAGGGAAAAAGAAAAACAAAGAATCATAATATGTAAACATATAAATGAGTAATGTATAGATTGATGTATAAGAAATTTGGAAAAAGAAGAACTAGTGTAATATGAAAAGGTATCACGAAAATAGAACTATGTAACAATGTAGAATTACTCTAAGAAATAATGTAATAATTTGTTTTTAAAGAAAAAATTAGAAATCAATAAAATTTATTATAAAAAATGTATTAAAAATCAAATAAATAAATAAATGCTGTAGCTCTATTTGCATTACATCTTTAAGTCTGTCCTGTCTCAATACAAGGCAACATGCATTTGAAAATATAGCTCCTTTGGAGCATGGATAATTCAATCAATCCAATTTTATAATCTAAAAGAAGATAGTGTTCACTTCCCTACACTTCCATTTCCTCTTCTTCAACTCAACTATATAATCTCAACAATTAAGACAAGCAACCTACAGATAGTCCACAACATACAAACATTTGTTTGACAATGGTTCAAAGCTACAATAGCACTGAAATAGTGACTCATCCTTGCAATTTACAACTGTCGCAATAATAATCACACAGTCCCATAACCAAAATTTGGATGCTTGGCAACCAGTTTATATTGACAATGGAATTTGTAGATGGAAAACTACCTTTTGGTTTATTTTTTTCAAATATAGTTTTTGCTTGTTATATACTTCTTTTTCACTGCTGCAAGTTGCCTAGTGTTTATGTTTGAATTGGACAGGTACAGAAATCAAAATAATAATAATAATAATAATAATAATAATAATAATAATAATAATAATAATAAAAAAAACCTGAATGTATATCGGATTAGCACAGAGTGAATTAGTTTTCTTAGTTTTCAAGTAAGAATGCTTGCCATTTCACTATACCTATTTTTCTTTTTAATAACAGTTTATATTGGATGTGTTATTCCATTACCAATCTTTTCCAAACCGTCGAATAGCTTAGAGAAATAAAAAAAATTAACACAGGCAGAAAAAGAGATAGGAGAATTTTTTTCCCCCTCCTCTCTCCTTACTTTTCTCATTATCAGTGAAGGTAGCTATGACTCGAAGAGCTATTTTACTCAGTTGACACAGCTGAATGATGTCCCCCCAAATTGGTTGATTGGAATACCGTTTTTGATATATGTGAGCTTTTTTCCGGCACTTTTATTGGAGGTACATGCCAGGGTAAAAATAACATTAACAGCCACCAGGAGAAAATAAAATTTGTCATCCTCCCTCCCTCCTCCTCCCTTACACTCCTTTAACAGGAAAATTACATTCATGACTGCTTTCCAAAATTGCATCAAGTCCTGGTCTTCACAAACATTGTTACGTAGCAGTGGTGGACATACAGTATTTAGAGTTCACACCAAACCCATACATTTTTTGTGTGTATAGGGGGCGTTTCCAAGCCATACTGTGGGGATTCACATCACACGTCAAAATCAAAGATGGTTCAGTACTCCTCCAGACGTCAATTACTACTGTATGTTTTTAGAAAATTTACAGCTACGCCGCCTCAGAACTGATTTAACTGTTGTTCATAAAGTCATACATCACAAGGTACTCCCTGTTGGCGACTACTTCACCTTTAACAACAATAACAACGCAAGAGCATGCAATAGATACAAACTAAATGTAAATCGCTCCAAACTAGACTGCAGAAAATACGATTTCAGCAATAGAGTGGTCAACGCCTGGAATTCACTACCGGACTCTGTTGTTTCTTCCCCCAATCCCAAAATCTTCAACCTTACATTATCTACAATGGACAGATATCCCCTTTTTTAAGAGGTCTATAAGGGGGGGTGCATAAGTGCACCTTCGTGTCTAATGTCCCTGTCCTACTGTCTTATTATCCTTTCTATTGCTACGTTCTACCTATGTTATGTTAAACATACTACAATACAATACTATATTTGTATGACAAATAAATAAATAAATAAAATAAAATAAATAAATAAAATAAAATAAATAAATAAATAAAATGTCAGATTTCAGAACATTTGAAGAAAACACAAACAGCACATCTGGAATACAGTTTCGCTCACCACGTTATATAAAAAGGGCAGCGCCGGACTTACCCGGCTGGCAGGCTTTGCTGGAGGGACCGGGAGACACGGTCCCTCATGGCGGCCGCCATCTTGGATCCCGGGCGAAGTCTCGCGATGCGAGACTTCGCTCGGGAGATCGGGGCCTGATTGGTCAGGCTCCTGATTGGTCCGGGCGGGGCCTGCTTGCCCTATATAAGGGCGAGCAGGCCCGGGGCTCTCCCTTTTCGCCCGGACTACACAGAAGAGCAGACACCCGGCCGCCCTCCTCTATTTTGCAGTGTGCTTAGGGGTCGCCCTTAGGGGGCCGAGTGGGAATTTTTTGCAGTTCTGCCTCTTAGCTGAGCTGTTTTTTCGCCCATTCCACACTGAGATGATGGATGTGCGGTTAGGGGGTGCTTGCAGTAATTAGGTTAATTGGCTTACCTTTGGTCATTTGGGTAGGCAGGTTAGGGGCGGAAAACTGGGGTGGTTTAGCAACCGCGCGTTCTCCCTTGGGCATCTTTGGGGATGATTGACAGGTTCTCTGCAAGCTCATGGAGGGAGTTTCTGCCTGAGCAGCTGGGGGGAACCTGTCTTTGGGTCCTGCACCTTTAATTCCCCGATTCGGGTTAGCCGGTGGGACCCCCCTCATGCACAGCATGGCAAGAAAAGGTCGCAGGTGACGGCCTGGCCCTCACCTGGACCTTGCATCGAGATACGCCCATGAGTTGCCCAGGAATGTTTGTTGGCATAACGTCATTTCCGCCCCAGAAGTAGTTGTTTGACCCTGCAGGTCCATTTCCGGGTCATAATTGTTTATGCTAATTTATGCAAAGTATTTGAATAAATTATGCAAATTTATGTTAATAAAAATGACCCAATTTTAAATCCAGCTCTGGTGTCCGTGTCGTTACTCCGTCTCTCCAGCAAAAGATGTTGAGACTTTGAAATAAAGTGCAGAGATGAGCAACAAAGACGATAAAGGGCCCTAAAGACTAAAATATAGGATGAATGATTACAGGAATTGGGTCTGGCTAGTCCAGTGAAAAGATATCATAGCATTGATATCATAGCAGTATTCCAATATTCAAAGGGCTGCTGCAAAGAAGAGGCAGTCAACCTATTTTTCAAAGCACCCAAAGACAAGGTAAGAAACAAAGAGAGATCCAAACTAGAACTAAGGAGAAAGTTCCTGACAGTGAAAACAATCAACCATGGAACAGCTTGCCTTCAGAAGTTGTGGATGCTACATCGGTGGAGACTTTTAACAAGAGGTTGGACACCCACCTGTCTGAAATGGTATACAGTGTTCCCTTTACTTTCGCGGGGGATGCATTCCGAGACCATCCGCAAAAGTTAAATTTCCGCGATGTAGAGATGCGGAAGTAAATACACAATTTTTGGCTATGAACAGTATCACAAGCCTTCCCTTAACACTTTAAACCCCTAAATTACAATTTCCCATTCCCTTAACAACCATTTAGATTATTACTCACCATATTTATTCATTAAAGTTTATTTTAAAAAATATTTATTAAAGGCGGACGAAAGTTTGGCGATGACGTATGACATCATTGGGCAGGAAAAACCGTGGTATAGAAAAAAAACGTGAAGTATTTTTTAATTAATATTTTTTGAAAAACGGTGGTATAGACTTTTCGTGAATGTCGGACCCGCGAAAGTCAAGGGAACACTGTAGGTCTCCGACCAGAAGATATCTAAGGTCCCTTCCAATAGATATTCAATGCTTTATGTTCTAAACATAGATGCCTCATTCACCTTACGGCATCTCAGGATCCCTCCAAGGCTGGATAACTGGGTTCCTATCAAACAGGCAACCAATTGTCAAAACAGGGAGCGCCCTATCTAATCCTGTTTTGGTTAACAGCGGCGTACCCCAAGGCAGCATAATTGGACCAACACTCTTCAAACTCTATATAAATGACCTTTGTAAGCAACTGTGTTCTCTTCGCCGACAATGTAAAACTCTTCAACACCACCGATAACACAGCTACTCTCCAAAAAGACCTGGACTTTGTGTCTGAATAGTCAAACATCTGGCAACTCTAATTCTCAACCCAAAAATGCTCATTATTTATTTATTTTATTTCTTAGATTTCTATGCCGCCCCTCTCCGTAGACTCGGGGTGGCTAACAACAATGTGTAGGACAGCTCTGTCCTACACATTGGCAAAAAGAATCAGAACACTAAATACAAGCTGAAGAAACAAGACCCTACAGATAACCATCACTCTGTAAAAGACCTTGGAATTCTCAGAGCAAATGACCAAAACGCCAAAAAACAACATTGCCAACATTGCCAAAAAGGCTTCAAGAGTTGTTAATCTAATCCTTCATGGCTTCTGCTCCAGTAATCTCACACTACTAAGCGGAGCATACAAAACTTTCACCAGACCAATCCTTGAACACGGCTCATCTGTCTGGAACCCACAACGCATTTTGGACATACATGCTCTAGAAAATGTCCAGAGATACTTTACTAGAAGAGCCCTCCACTCCTCCACTCACAACAGAATACCCTACGCAACTAGACTTACAATCCTAGGTTTAGAAAGCTTAAAACTAGTCACCTTAAACACAACCTAAGCACAGCCCATAAAATAATCTGCTACAACATCCTTCCTGTCAACGACTATTTCACCTTCAACCACAACAATACACGAGCACACAACATATACAAACTTAAAGTAAACCGCTCCAAACTCGACTGCAGGAAATATGACTTTAGTAACCGAGTAGTTAATGCATGGAACTCACTCCCTGACTCTGTAGAATCATCACCTAACCCCCAAAATGTTACCCTTAGACTATCCATTCTTGACCTCTTCCGATTCCTAAGGGGTCAGTAAGTGGTGTGCATAAGTGCACCAAAGTGCCTTCTGTCCCCTGTCCTAATATTTCTCTCTTACTAATATCATGTATATAAACATTGTTATATCTTTGTATACTACTAATACGTACTTGACAAAATAAATAAATAAAAATAAATAAGTATATTCAAACTCAGCCATTGATTGCACTCAGTGGCTGTTTCTGAGAAACACCAAAACATTCAGAAAATTATATACGGTAGCTGTACAATTGTGTTTTCTATGCTGAACAGATATTACCATTCACCTGAAAATACTGGATGTCTAATAAAATGATTTCAATCTTTGGCATTCCTTTCCAATGGTTGAACTATTTTTTTTGTCAAGCATATTTAAGATTACAGTAAAAGTATAAACATGTATACATGAGATGGTTTTGAGTACATGGGGACATTAGGACAGGGGTGGTAGGCACATTAGTGTGCTTATGCAGACCTCTTTGAAATGGGGTGAGGTCAACAGTAGACAGTCTAAGATGAAAGGTTTGGGGATTTGGAGACGAAAGCAGAGTCTGGTAGTGAATTCTAGGCATTGACCACTCTGTTGCTGTAGTCATAATTTATGCAATCAGATTTGGAGCCTTTTTTGTTTTTGTTTTTGCTGCTTAAGAGTGCAAATTCTCTGAAATTCTCAGAGCTTTAAGAATTATGATGGAAACAGAAGACCATTCAGTGTAGAGGAGAATCAATGGAATAGATTCAGCATTCTTAAACAGTTTCTCATCAGGTTCCAGGGAAGAGCTTCAAATATCAAAAAGCCAAGGTTTGATTTGAAACATCAGTTAATTTACCTGAATGGTTTAATCCATAATTCCTGTTGATATGTTGAATAATGAGACAGTGAGTTAACTCATCAATCATCCAATCTTTGAGATGCAACTGTTTCAAAGTTTGAAGTTAAAATAACAGATGTGGGTTTTGGAGATAATTTATTGCCTCTATACCAGCTTACAAGGTTGAGAAACAGTGGTATAGAGCAGGGGTCTCCAACCTTGGCAACTTTAAGACTTGTGGACTTCAACTCCCAGAGCAAAGCTGGCTGAGGAATTTTGGGAGTTGAAGTCCACAAGTCTTAAAGTGGCCAAGGTTGGAGACCCCTGCTCTATACCACTGTTTCTCAACCTTGTAAGCTGGTATAGAGGCAATAAATTATCTCCAAAACCCACATCTGTTATTTTAACTTCAAACTTTGAAACAGTTGCATCTCAAAGATTGGATGATTGATGAGTTAACTCACTGTCTCATTATTCAACATATCAACAGGAATTATGTAAGCTCTAAAATATGAACTTCAACTCCCAGAATTCCCCATCCAGTTGAAATCCAATGTTCAAAGTCATCATGGCTGAGAAACACTACTTTACACTGTATCAAAATATACCCAAATTCCCTTTTTTGATTATGATATTGCATTAGATATGATTTTCGTTTTCAGGAGGGGAGTTACCTTCTTGCACTTATTTAATTTTGAAGACATATGAGCTTCTAAAGTAATGCTTCTGGGGCATGTTTTTTTAAAAAGCCTGGTTACATTCAAAATGTATACATTTCCAGAACATCCCAGACCATTGCAAAGAATTCCAGGAGTTGAAATCCATGCATCTTGAAGTAGCCCAATTAGAAACACTGTTCTAAGATAGGAAAGTAAAGAACTTGTGGGTTTTACTCTGACTGTAGCTTACTTCAGGAGGTAGTGCTCATCTCTGCCTTCTGCCGCATGAATCCCAGCAACCGGTTAGGTCCCATAGAGTTGGCCTTCTCCAGGTCCCGTTGGCTAGACAATGTCATCTGGCGGTGGCTAGGGGAAGAGCCTTCTCTGTGGCAGCCCCGGCCCTCTGGAATCAGATCCCTCCAGAGATTTGCATTGCCCTCACCTACCTTGCCTTTTGCAAGAGCCTCAAAACTTATTTATGTCGCCAGGCATGCGGCAATTAGATCAAGCCCCTTCCTCTGTTTACGAGATGTAATGTGTGGTTGTGAATGAATTAGCTGACTGGTTTTAATATATATGGGATTTTAGTAGTAATTTTTATTTCATTAGATTTGTTGTTGTGTTGCTTTTGTATCCTGTGAGCCGCCCCGAGTCTTTGGAGAAGGGCGGCATACAAATCTAATAAATAATAATAATAATAATAATCATCATCATCATCTCTGTTTCTTTATTAAGCCATTGAACCAATGTTATCTGAAGATGTTTCCATGGTCATGTGGCCAGTATAGCAACATGCCGCAGTGCAAAGCATATGACATAACCTGGAACGGTATTAGAAATAGCATTTAGACTTATATACTGCTTCACGGTAATTTTACAGCCCTCTCTAAGCAGTTTACAGAGTCAGCGTATTGCCCCCAACAAACTGGGTCCTTATTTTTCTGATCTAAGAAGAATGGAAGGCTGAGTCAACCTTGAGCCTGGTGAGATTTGAACTGCCAAATTGCAGGCATTCGCAGAAGTAACTTGCAGTACTTCATTTTAACTACTGTGCCACCATAGCTGTTACCTTCCTACCAGAGGGGTACCTACCATATTTTTCAGAGTATAAGACACTCCTTTTCCCCCCTAAAAGGGGGTGAAAATGTTGGTGCATCTTATACACTAAATATAGCCATTTTTGGCCTCCTGAAGCCCTGTCCCCCGTCCCATTTTTGTAAAAGAAATGGCACAGAGCTTTGGGAGGTCTGCAGAGTGCTCCTGGGGGTTGGGGGAAGGCAACCCCCCCATTTTTGTGGGGAAAAAACAGGTGAAAATGGACATTTTTTTAAAAAAAGGGGGTGTTTTGCCCAAACCTTCAGCATGCCCCATTTTTAGAAAAAAAAAGAGTGAAAAACAGGTCAATTTTTGCAAAAAAGGGGGGGCGCAGAGGGTTTGGGAGGCTTGCAGAGTGTTCCTGGGGGGCTGTGGAGGACAAACTCCCCCCCCCCCCAACTTACCTCTTTGAAAACTTGGTGTATCTTATACACCGGTGCATGTTATAGTCCAAAAATACAGTATTTATGTGCGTTTGAATTGCTAGTGGACAAAAGCTGAGGCAAGTGATGAGAGCTTACGCTATCACACACAGTGGTAGGATTCAAACTGCTGGAGTAAAGATCTTCTCTAGCATCTTTTAAGCCACTGAGCCACCACACCTCAACACTGTTCTAGAATAAACTAAAAAGACTGGGTTTACACATGGCCCTAAAACATCACATTCTTTCAGCCTCATGCATTGTGTGAAGCTATTCACTATTGTGCTTTGTTAACAAACCATCGTTTTGTGAAACCTGACACATAAAACTGGCTCAAGAAAGATTAGAGTTTGGTGCAAATGCCTCAACCCTTTTAAGTAGTCCCCAAACTAAGGGCTAAATTAATTTTACCTTAATCTGCAACCAGATTAAGAGGGTTAAAACAACAAGACTCAAGAGCACAGTCCTATTCCTCTAGCCTTCCCCAAAGTTTAAAACAGATCCTTGAGAGTGCCTCTCAAACCTGCCTCTTCATTTAACATGACAACGTGGGAAACATTGCATTTAAGAATAGTATAGAAATTAAATTATATTGAAAATAAACAAGTGAAATCTAATTTTATCCTGATTTTATACATATTTTGACAACCAAAGAGATGTTATGGTTAAAGTGAGAAGATATAAATTGAATTGGCATTTTCTACTGGCTTACTAAATTAGCATTACTCAAAATTATTTATGCATGAAAATATAATTATACACAAATCATTTATTGTGTCTTGATATCATAAAGATACTGTCTGGGATAAAAATATATACCAAACCAGAAGATTTTGCAGAAACAAAATATTAAATATTATATATTTCAGGAAAATGCACCTAAAATAAAACACGAGTGTCTCTATTGTATAGAAACAAATCATGATGCGAAAAACCGGTTTGCAAATATGCAACTCTTCAAGATCAATACACACAATAACATGTACATATTTTCATGTCATTTTTTTTATTCCTTTAATGCAAACTGACGGGAGAAACACCAAATTTGACAGCAAGTATAATTGACAGGTTTGGCCATTCCAAATCACGGCCCTGCAAAACAAAGTTCTTTCAACGCCATTTTTGGCAGAAAAGGCAAAATATGCATTCCACAAAATAAATCAACTGAAAGAGAGCTGACGCGCTGATTAACTTGTGTTGATAAGTGGGGTAAACTGAGTCAAGTTGTTTGAAAGGACTTGGCCTCATTCCATTCTTAAGTCACTCACCAAATGAACATGCTAGAAGACTGTACATTTTATGCTGAGGTGGCTCCAAGCAAATGGGCATACAATGGAGGAGAGCAACAGGAAGACTTCAAGAAGAGACTGGACAGCCATTTTTCTGCAATGGTATAGGCAGAAATGGGCTGCTGCCCCCATGGGGGGGGTGTTAGGGGACACAGTGGGGGTAGTAAGTTTATGCACCATTTTTTGAATGCTTAATAGATTTTTTTTATTGTCCTTCCTTCTTTAAGTATGGACGTTGGAAGGAAAGTAAAGGAAGAGTGTAAAAAGAAAGAGAAAGGAAAGAAAAGAAGGAGAGAAGGAAAGAAAAGGGAGGAGAAAGAAAGAAAGAAAGAAAGAGAGGGGGAGGGAAGGAGGAAAGGAAAGGGAAAGAAAAAGAAAAAGGAAGGAAGGTGAGAGAAGGAGAGAAAGAAAGAAAGAAAGAAAGAAAGAAAGAAAAAAAGTCAAACAAACCTTTCAAACTCCCTAGTAAAGTCTTCTATCGGCAAGGTCAAGATGTTAATGGGAAGTGCTATTACTTCAGTGGTGAAAAATGAACTACGTGAAACAAATAAGCATTAATTTTTTCATTTCAATTTTCATTTCATTGTGTTCAGAAATATTCAAATTAGTATACTAACAAAAAAAGTATTCAAAAAACCCATTCCAGTAGCTAGAACCAACCTTTTTTACTCTGGGTCACATATGACCCGGAGGACTACAAGTGTTCAAAACCTTTTGTTTTCATTTCATTATGTTCAGAAATGTTCAAATTAGTATGCCAATGCCAAAGATGGCCAAAAAAGTCTGATTTGGCAGGCTATTCTAGCTATAAAATGAAAAAAAGTGCACACAGACGTGGGGGAGGCCCTTTCTGAGCAAAATAAACAAATAAGCATCAATTTTTTCATTTCAATTTTCATATCATTGTGTTTAGTATTTCAACGCCAAAGATGGTCAAAAAGTAAGATTTTGCAGCCTAATCTAGATGAAAATGAACAAAATTTCACAAAAATGGGGGGGGGGGGGGTTCTGAGCAAAATAAACAAATAAGCATTTTTTTTTCATTTCAATTTTCATATCATTGTGTTCAGAAATGTTCAAATTAGTATACTAGTGAAAAAAGTATTCAAAAAGACCATTCCAGTAGCTAGAACCAATCCTTTTATACTCCCGGTCTAAAAGGACCCAGAGGGTAACATCGGTAACTTCTTTTGCTCAGCAAAAACTATACATCCCCCCCCCCAAAAAAACCCACCACCCTTAGAAAGAACCCCTCAAATGAGAAAAAAGTCATGGAATTTCAAGTTTCAGATATGCAGGAGAAATTTTTTACAGGGTCTCAAACTTCATTTCGGGTCCTTTTAGACCTGAGGAGAATACCAGGGTTAAATATGTTAAAGAGTTAAATAAGGTTCAGGAGGGAAGTGTGTTTAATAGGAAAGTGAACACAAGAACAAGAGGGCACAATCTGAGGTCAGTTGGGGGAAAGATCAGAAGCAACGTGAGAAAATATTATTTGACTGAAAGAGTAGTAGATGCTTGGAACAAACTTCCAGCAGACGTGGTTGGTAAATCCACAGGAACTGAATTGAAACATGCCTGGGATAAATATATATCCATCCTAAGATAAAATACAGGAAATAGTATAAGGGCAGGCTAGATGGACCGTGAGGTCTTTTTCTGCCGTCAATCTTCTAGGTTTCTATGTAGCAAAAATGGAGCTCCACCCCAGAGCATCCAATTTGCATTGAAAGGGGTTGAAAGAAAATGTAGGGCATCCTGCACAAGCCATGCCCACAGTGTGGTAGTAACAATTTTGGTAGCCTTTCACTGAGGGTGGGGGTGTGGACACCTGCACGCATTCTAGCACATGCACACTTTTCGCGTCCCTTTTGGCACGTGAACCAAAAAAGGTCTGCCATCACTGCAACAAAGTCTTCTGCCTTGGACAGGGAGTTGGACTAAAAGCCTTCCGAGGTCCCTTCCAGCCATGGGCTTCTATGAAAAACATTCCTTTCCCTGAGAGGTGGACATTCTCCAAATTCCAAGCTACAATTCTTTTTTTTCTCTTTAATAGTCTCCCTGCACCGAGTTCAGCTGACTGTTTGACCTCCCCTTTTTAGGAGGGCGATGATGTGTGAAAGTCTCGCTGTCAGACAGAAGTGATCGTCATGCAATTTTCAGGGCTAATGATTCAGCTGACCCAACGTCCTCTTCCAGCTGCTTTCTATTACTGCTGCTTAACTGGGATGGTGCAAAGCTCCAGAGACAGGCTTGATATAATGAACTCACTGTTCAATTACGGCAGCTCCAGCAGCCATCTAGAACTAATGCCATCTCTTTCTTCTTGGGCCTCCCAGCTGTTTGGTTCCGGGAACTGACCACGCAGCGAGCCCACTCGGTCGGGGCTGCCGTGATATGAGTGATACTTCGTGCACATACTGGTGCTCTCCGATCTATCTTGAAACCTGTTTTAACCGATACAGGTAGTCTTGACTTACAATGGTTCATTTAGTGAGTCACACCAAGACATTTAGTGTCTTCGGAGAAGGGCAGCATACAAATCTAATAAATGGCATGAAATGAAATGACTGTTTGAAGTTACAGTGGTACCAGGCAGTAGCAGGTTGCTACCGGTACGGATCAGGATGCCACACCGGTAGCAAAAATTGAGCTGCGCGCACAGTTTCGCATCCCTGGTGTGTGCATGCAAGCATCTGAACAAGATTTTGCTTCTGCACATGCACAGGAAGCAAAATCTCATGAGGGGATGTGCTGGTAATGACCTACATGGCATCAGATCAGAATACCTCCGGAACCGTCTTCTGCCGCACAAATCCCAGCGGCAGATTAGGTCCCACAGAGTTGGCCTTCTCCAGGTCCCATCGACTAAGCAATGCCATCTGGTGGGACCCAGGGGAAGAGCTTTCTTGGGTAAATGTTTTATTGCCCATTTACATTTGCATTTTTCTCGCTTGCCGTTAGAATCCTTTCTGTGCTGCAAAACAGAATCAAACCTTTACAGCAGCATTGGGTGGTTAACTTGAACATCCAACGATTTAGCTTCATCTTTTAGAAATGAGGAAATTGGTCAAACTTTGATTGAAACAATTGATTTCACTGGGATTTGATCAACAGCATTCTAATTGGAACATCTGAACTGTTGAATGAATTAGATCCGATCGGACTTCCAAATTGATTCGCCCACCCAAAAAAGTTCTAAATCATGCAAATCAATTCAGAGATACTTGATTCAATCAATTCCCATCAACTTGATTAAATCCATTCTGTTTTAAAGATTATTTGAACTGAATATCCATATGTATCTATCGTGTATAGCATTTCTCTCTCTCTCTCTCTCTCTCTCTCTCTTTCTCTCTCTCTCTCTCTCTCTCTGTGCGTGAAGAGTAGGGAGAGCAAACTCAGAGCAAAATCTAGATTTAATTTAATTTAGAGCAGTGTTTTGGAAACCTGTCGGCTTGAAGATGTATAGACTTTAATACAATTCCTACTGAGATTCCTCAGCTCAGTTCCTGAATTCTTCACAGAAAGTTTCCAAGCTTGAAAAACACTTATTGTAACCTAAGTTAAAATACCTGCATATTACAAATCACAATTCTATACTAGGTTTTTTTTTAAGGATTTTAATATTCCTAAGGTCTTCACTGCTCTCCTAGAAAACCAGAAAACTTTAAAAGGTCAGGAAAACATTGTTGTTGTCAGGGCCACCATCAGGAATTTTGGGGCCCCATACAGCCTAAGTGTCTGCCCCCCCCCGCCATTTTAAAACTATTTTAAGTCGCCAAGCCACTCCATCCCCCGGGGATCATTTCCCGCTTCACGCCAAGCGAGGCGGTCCCATAGGCCAGTGTTTCCCAACCTTGGCAACTTGAAGATATCTGGACTTTAACTCCCAGAATTCCCCAGCCAGCGAATGCTGGCTGGGGAATTCTGGGAGTTGAAGTCCAGATATCTTCAAATTGTCAAGGTTGGGAAGCACTGCCATAGGCTATTTCAGGAACTGGGTTAAGCCGATTGTGTGGACTCATCCAGGAGAAAGAAAGAAGCGGGAGTGACAAGGGAAAGAAAGATCCTGGCATCGGTCAGGCGGAGCGAGGCTTATTTACGGCTCCTTGGCACTTCTCCCTTCTTGTTGACAAAACCATGTGCTTTCTAGCGAGGGGAGAGGGGAGGGGGATCCCACAACCGGCAGCCACCAGAGAGGAGCTGGAAAGGACGAGGGGAGAGAAAAAGCAGGGTACCAGCAGTCAGGCGGGTGTCTTGAGGGGGCACTCCCATCTGGAAGGAAGGGAAGAAAGGCGAGGGCGAGCTATGAAGAAAGGAAGGAATGAAGGAAGGAATGGTAAAAGGGGCGATCAAGAGAGGAATGGGTGAATGAATGGACAGAGGGTGGGAAGGAAGGAAGGAAAGAGGGAAGGGACAGGAACAGAGGAAGGGTGCAAAGGAAGCAAGGAAAGGTGTGAAAGGGGAGAGTAAGAGAGGAAGGAGTGAAAGAAGGGAGTGAGGGAGGAAAGAAGGGAGGAAGGAGAAGGAAAGCAAGAAATGGAGGGAGGGAAGGAAAGGAAAGAAAGAAAGAAAGAAAGAAAGAAAGAAAGGGGGAAGGGACAGGAACAGAGGAAGGAAGGAAGGAAACTTATGAAAGGGAGAGTAAGAGAAGAAGGACTGAAGGAAGGGAGGGAGGGAAGAAGGTAGGAAGGAGAAAGAAAAGAAGAAATAGAGGAAGGGAAGGTAAAAGAGAGAAAGAAAAAGAGAAAGAAAGAGAAAGAAAGAAAGAAAGAGAATGAAAGAGAAATAAAAAGAGAGAGGGGGAATGAAAGAAATGGAAGGAGGGAAGGAAGGAGAGAAAGAAAGAGGAAGAAAGAAAGCAAGAGAAAGAAAAAAAGAATGAAAGAGCAAGAGAGCAAGAGAGAAAGAAAGAAAAAGAAACGAAAGAAAGAAAGAAAGAGGAAAGAAAGAGAATGAAAGAGAAATAAAAAGAGAGGGGGAATGAAAGAAATGGAAAGAGGGAAGGAAGGAGAGAAAGAAAGCAAGAGATGTTGTTATTATTATTAAATGCAGATCCCAGGATTCCATGCTGCTGCCTTGGAATTCTGGGAGCTTCTCTATGGCACTGAGTTTCCAAAGATCTCCGATTTGAGGCTTGTGGGATGAATTGGGGAGCAAAATGTAGAGCAAGGGAAACTTCAGTGTAGCCTGCTTTCCTTCTGGGTTAACTTTGAGGCTATGTCATGATGAATTTCATGGGGAGTGGAGGGGATTCCTGGAAAAAAGGGCTTTGGAAGGTGAGTCTGCAGACCCCACCTTTCTCTCTGATGGGCCCTGGTTGTTGTTAGTTGCAAAGTTGTGTCTGACCCATCAGGACCCCATGGACAATGTTCCTCCAGCCCTTTCTATCCTCTACCATCACCTGGAGTTCATTTAAGCTCATGCCAACTGCTTCAGTGTCTCCATTCAGCCACCTCCTTCTCTGTCGTCCCCCTCCTTCTTTTGTCCTCAATCATCCCCAGCATCAGGTTCTTCTCCAGTGAGTCTTTCCTTCTCATTAGGTGGCCAAAGTATTTGAGTTTCATCTTCTGGATCTGGCCTTCCAAAGAGCAGTCAGGGTTGATCTCCTCTAGGACTGACCAGTTGGATCGCCTTGCAGTCCGAGGACTCACACGAGTCTTCTCCAGCACTGTAGTTCAAAGGCCTCCATTCTTTGCTGCTCAGCCTTTCTTATGGTCCAACTTTCACAACCATCCATTGCAACTGGGAAAACCATCGCCTCGACTATACCAGGAAGACATATGTCTTGACAATTTCAGTTCCTTAACTTGGCAGCTAAATGCTTTCAGAAAGCCCCATCCGTGCCTCATTTCGCCCACTCCCCCAAATGAGCAGTGGCTTAGATACCATTCTTGTTAAATGCCTTTTATTGTTAACTTGATCCTCGAGATTATCTCTGAACACACAATATTGTGAACTTGCCTAACTAAGCAGAGAAGGGCCTGCAAAAGACAGGCATCCACCTAAGAACCTTTTCAGATTTTTGTGGGGAAGAAAGGCAGAAGATAAAACATCATTGTGCATCTGAAATAACTGCAAGATTCTATTAAACTTGTGTCATTTTTTAAAAAAAAATTAGAAGCCGAAGAATTCAAATCTCTCTCAGACAACATTTGACAAAATGGCCTCTCTCTCTGTGAGTGTGTGTTTGTGTGTGTGTGTGTGTGTGTGTGTAATATGCATAATTAGAATGTGCAAGTAAAAATTGTATTTCAGGAATTTTATGGTTGAGGAAATAAATTTGCTTTCATCTTTTAGCCCATGTCTTCTTTTTATCCCTTCCTATGATACACAGGGAGAATGTCACGATTTGCAAAGCATCCCTTTTGTTCAAATAATTCCAGGTAGATATGAGGGGGCTAAGATTATTATTTTTTTACTTTGTCCTTTTGTCTCACTGAAAAATGATATTTGCCATCTGAAAGCAATAGAAGGATATCTTTGGAGATTCTCAGCCATCCAAGTTGTTCTCAAAGGTGCTTTTTCAAAAGGCAACTGGACTCTGTTTTTCCTGGAAGACATTTTGCTCTTTATCCAAGAAGCTTCTTCAGAACTGAACTGAAGAAGCTTCTTGAATGATAAGTAAAACATCTTCAAGCAAAAACGAAGTCCAGCTGACTTTTGAAAAAGTACATTTGAGACAATAGATGCCTATATTTGTTCAGAGCTGATAATGCTTTTAGACCAAGCTGGGCTGGATAGGTGTTGGAGAATTGGTTCTTTCTAATGGTGGCGCTCAAACTCCAGCAGTCCTTGGATGAAGCCGATTATATTGACTCTTTTCAGTCTGGTTTCAGGACTGGTCATGGGATGGAAATCGCTTTAGTCACACTGATGGATTATCTCTGGTGGGCCCGGGATAAAGGTTATTTCTCTATCCTGGTGCTTCTTGACCTCTCTGCAGCCTTCAATACCATTAACCATGGTATCTGCCTTCGGCGTCTTGAGGAGTTGGAGTAGGAGGCACTGCTCTATGGTGGTTTTCCTCCTACCTCTCTGGTCATTTGCAGTCAGTGTTAGTAGGGGGACAGAGGTCCACCCCTAGACCCCTACTTTGTGGGTGCCCCCGGGGCCTGTCCTCTCCTCTCTACTATTTAACATTTACATGAAACCACTAGGTGAGATCATCCAAAGACATACCCAGTTATACATCTCTTAAGCATAAAACCTATCAGGAAAGATTTCATGAACTCAATCTGTATAGTCTGGACTCTGGAGGACAGAAGGGAAAGGGGGGACATGATCGAAACGTTTAAATGTGTTAAAGGGTTAAATAAGGTTCAGGAGGGAAGTGTTGTTAATAGGAAAGTGAACAGAAGAACAAGGGGACACAATCTGAGGTTAGTTGGGGGAAAGATCAGAAGTAACGTGAGAAAATATTATTTTACTGAAAGAGTAATAGATGCTTGGAACAAACTTCCAGCAGACGTGATTGATAAATCCACAGTCACTGAATTTAAACATGCCTGGGATAAACATATATCCATTGTAAGTTAAAATACAGGAAACAATGTTCCCTCTATTTTTTTCCCGGTGTGGGCGGAAAAGGATAGAGTCTGAGCGACAGTCCCTTTGGGACTGGGCAGCATAGAAAAATAAACAAACAAACAAACAAACAAACAAACAAACAAACAAACAAATAAATAAATAAATAAATAAATAAATTTCCTTCTTTTTTTATTAAAAGAAATTAATAATAAAACAAAACCAAAATCTATTACTATTATTATCTTCTCTTTTTCCATCCCTGTCTCCTCCCCCCTTGTGTGTGTGTGTGTGTGTGTGTGTGTATGTGTGTGTGTGAACTCTTGAACCATTTCCAATTAGAGGTGAGCTATTGGAAATGGTTCAAGAGTTCACACATACACACACACACACACACAAACGGCTGGTTTTTTCCCCCTCTGTTATTATTTGGGTGCTTTTTACCATATGCTTTAAATCAAGAGTCATTTCTCTCTCTTTCTCTCTCCCCCTTTTGCTCTCTCTCTCTTTCACTCTCTCTCTCTTTCGCTCTCTCTATTGCTTTCTTTCTTTCTCTCTCACTCTTTCTTTCTTTCTTTCTTTCTATCTCTCTCTTTCTCTTCTCTCTCTTGCTAGCTCTCTCTCCCCCCTTTCATCTCTCTCTCTCTTTCTCTCTTGTTTTCTTTCTCTTTCTCTATTGCTTTCTTTCTCTTCTCTCTCTTGCTATCTCTCTCTCCCCCCTTTCTCTCTCTCTCTCTCTCTGTTTTTCTCACTCTTTCTTGCCCTCTCTCTCTTGCTTTCTCTCTTTTCTCTCTCTCTTTTGCTCTCTCTCTCTTTCTCACTCTTTCTCTTTCTCTCTCTCTCTCTCTCTCTTGCTCTGTCTCTTGCTCTCTCATTCTCTCCCCATCAATGAGAGAGCACGCTCAGTCTCTCCACTCGCGGCGCTGGGGCAAAGACAAGGAAAAATGCCGGGCCGAGACGGACTCATCTTTATTCGCCGGGCAAGCTGGTGAGCAGATGGGTTTTCCCACCCGGCGCAAACGCTGCTCCGTCTCTTCGCTTGCCTCCAAGCACAGTGGATGGACTGTCAGAGCAGCATGGGGGTGAACGCCTTGGCCGCACTTCCCTTTCCTTCCCCTGCCTTTGCTGTCATGACCAGCGAGCCCTCCTGCCTGGGCGGCTCAGCCCCAAGATGGTGGCCACAGGAAAGTCTTGAATCAGGGGCGGGGAGTGAGCAAAAGTGGAAGAGAAAGGGGGGCACTGGGCAGTAGCTGTGGGGCGGCGGCAGGGTGATCAGCTGTGAGGCGGAGCTCCGGAAATGAGGCACCGACGACGAGGGGGGCTGCGAGAGCGCTTTCTCCCAGCGCTTCGGGAACGCCTGCCCTGCCTCTACTGCAGCCCCCTTGCTGGAAGTCTGGGATGAAAGCGCTCCCAGCGAAGGGGCTGTGAGAGGGGCGGGGCGGGCATTCCCGAAGCCCATGGAGAAAGCCCTCTCTCGCAGCCCCCTGGCTGGCAGCACTTTCATCTCGCAGCCGCCACCGCCGTGGAAGAAGTTGCGTGCCAAAGCAGGAGGCGGCGGCGGAGGAGTGGGGGTGGATCGGACGGGTGGGGGGCAGGGCCGAGAAGTCAGGGGCGCATTTGGCCGGAGGCACCGTGGGGAGGCAGGGGCGGCCGCGGCTCCCTTTCCTCGTACTGCCACACCTCCCCGCCCCCGCCCCCCCGGGGGCTGGCAGGGGGATGGGGAGCACGCGCCCATGGAAAAGGGTGCGTGTGGGGTATTTTGGGGCGCGCACGCACGCACGCAGCTTACGGGGAACGGTGACAGGAAATAGTATAAGGGCAGACTAGATGAACCAGGAGGTCTTTTTCTGCCGTCAATCTTCTATGTTTCTATGTTTCTATCCCCACCACATGCCAATTCAGTGAAGCAGGTTGATGCAATGTGCCAATGCCTGGAAGCTGTAAAGGTCTGGATGGGAGGAAACAGGCTCAAGCTCAACCCTGATAATACCGAGTGGCTCTGGGCATTTCCTCTGAAGGACCATTCAATCTGTCCATCAATTGTTCAGGGGGGGGGGACTTTAACCCCCTCAGATAGGGTCTGTAACTTGGGTGTCCTCATAGATCCACAACTGAATCTTAACCACCATCTCTCAGCTGTGGCCATGGGGACTGTTGCTCGAGTTCGACTGGTTTACCAGTTGCGGCCCTTGAAGAGTGTTCAAAGACTACAAATAGTCCAGAATGCAGTCACACGAGCTATCATGGGTGTTCCTTGATACATACATATAACACCAACACTCTGCGTGCTGCACTGGCTACGAAGTGGTCTCTGGTCACAATTCAAGAAGGTGTTGGTTATTACCTATAAATGCAAAATGGCTTAGGACCAGTTAATTTATGAGACCATCTCCTGCCATATACAGTGGTACCTCTACCTAAGAACGCCTATACTTAAGAACTTTTCTAGATAAGAACGCGAGCCCGGAGAAATTTCCCAGGAAATTTTAGAGTGGCATGAAGGCCTGGCCAGTTTCCTGCCATTCCCCCTTTAATCCCGGTCATCTCGGGTTTTTCTGGGCTGCCAGAGGAGCCTTTCAGTGGTGCGTAAGGAGGCTTTGGCAGCCCAGAGCAAACGGAGCATTTTCCTTTCTCTGGGCTCCACCTCAGTGTCCCTCTTTTTTTTTTTTATGCCTTAAAGTTTTGGATCTTTTTGATTCCCCTCACCTTCTTCCTTTGGCAGCGACTGTCCTCCTCCTCTTCCTCCCACCCAAATTCCGAGCTTTTATATCTTTCCTAATGGGTTTGCACGCATTATTTGCTTTTACGTTGATTCCTATGGGAAAAATTTCTTCTACTTAAAAACTTTTCTACTTAAGAACCTGGTCATGGAATGAATTAAGTTCTTAAGTAGAGGTACCACTGTACCTCCAAGAGACCAGTCAGATCGCAAGGAGTTGGCCTCCTCCAGGTCCCATTGCCTAAACAATGAAAATTGATGGGCCCATGGGGGAGAGCCTTCTCTATGGTTGCCCCAGCATTATGGAACCAACTACCCCCCCCCCCCCGATGTCTGTACTGCTCCCACCCTGCTATCCTTCCGAAAGGCTGTGAACACCTGCCCATGATTGTAATACCTTATCATGTCCAATTTGCAACTGTTTCTGTATATATGTGAGTTTGGATTTATTATGAATTTTACTGTTCTTATTACTAATTATTTGACTTGCTTATTGTATGTACTATTTATTGTTGTAATCCGCCCTGAGTCCCGTTGGGATTGAGCGGCATAGAAATAAAATAAATTAAATTATTAAATTAAATTACTATTGGAAAGAGCCGGACTCAGCAACAAGTTGCGGTCATACAGTCATAAGCGGGAGGAAATGGGTGATGGGAGCAGTGAGAAAAACTAATAGTAATAGTAATGCTTTAATAAAGAATGCAAATGTTTTAAAGAATGCAAAACCTATTTCTGAAGCACCCCTACAGATTACGCAAATCAGAGCCAGATATGCAGATCTCAAATGAACTGTTTTAATCAAAGAAAGGGATGTGTTTTATGTGATTCTGATCTCATATGAAATCTGTTGCTTTAATATAAGGATTCAATAGGTTGCTTGTCTATTGTGTAGTTCAAGCTGTTGATCTCTTTCTTACACAAGGGACATTCAACTAATAGAAGAGGAGGAAGATGGGAGGAAGAGGATGGGAGGAGGAGGAGGAGGAGGAGGAGGAAGAGGTTAATGAGGGGGAGGACAAGACTATTTTATATGCCAAGTATAAGACACATAAGTAATTTGTTAGTGAGACACAGAAGGTACTGAAGCACTGGGTATATTTGGAAAAAAGCAGAAGGAAATAAGAAGTTAAATAATACTATACCCACACTTTATGTGTTTGTTTATTTATTTCATTAAATTTGTATGCTGCCCATTTCCGAAGGACTCAGGTGGTTTACAACAATAAAGTAATAAAACAGTATCAAAAATAATTAATTTACAACAATAGTTAAAAAAACATCCATTAAATATTATCAATACATCCATACCATATCAAGCATCCCAATCAATCATATCTAGGCCGGAATTAAGTGTGTCAATTCTCACGGCCCCCAGGCCTGCCGGCAAAGCCAGGTTTTCAAGGCTTCCCAGAAAGCCAGTAGGGTGGGGGCAGTACAGACCTTGGGGGGGAGTTGTTTGGTTCCAAAGAGCAGGGGCCACCACAGAGAAGGCCGTCCCCCACAGCCCTGCCGACCGACACTGCTTAGTCGACGGGACCACCCAGAGAAGGCTAACCCTGTGGGCTCTAATTGATCGCTGGGAGGTATGTGGCAGAAGATGGTCCCATAAATAGTCTGGTCCTAAGCCATGAAGGGTTAATATACATGTGTATACAGTAATCCCTCGCTACTTCACGGTTCATCTTTTGCAGATTCGCTACGTCACGGATTTTCAAAGGGGGCTTAAATCCATTGAAAATTTTAAATCCATTAAAAATTCATAAAATTCGTCTACAGTACTATTATACTCTATTAAAGAAACTGGTAGGATATCACATGTAGTTCCAGCTGAGAAACATTATAGAATGACTGTTTCATGCAAAGGGTGGGTTTTAAAAGTCCAAATACTCGTTAAATACATAAAAAAATATATTTCCTCTACTTCACGGAAATTTGTTTTTCATGAGTGGTCTTGGAATGCATCCCCCGCGAAAAGTGGGTGACCACTATAATACAGAGAGAGAGGGAGGGAGGGAGGGAGAAGACAATGTATAAGGGACTTGGTTAAATCACTGTGTCCAGTTGCTCAAATCTTGCTCAATTTTTTTCCTAAAGGCTGATAAGCTTATTCCATATTGAAAAAGTAGACTCCTGGAGGAGAGAGGAGGAAGGGAGAGAAGGGATGGAGGGGGGGAGCGTATCCCCAGAGTCCTGGTCTTTTCTGCATGTTCAGTCAAGGTGACTTGTTTCTTTGCTGCTGCCTTGATGAATTTGCCTTTGAAACAGCAACAGGCTTTCCATCAATGTCACAGACTAAATAAGTTTGACTATATGCTGATGTTCTTCAAATTGTTTCTACTAGCAATAGTTCTGGCTGGTTTGTTTGGAGAGAAAATTAATGATGATACACCAAGGTCATTTGTACGTCTGCTGTAAGGAACAGATGTTAACATATTAGTCCCATACGCTGGCTTCACACTGGACTATAAAGGATTGGACTCGACACTCGGCAGGCCAAGGCAATTGAGCAGCATTGGAGGAAGGGGGGGAGAGGAAATGTTGCCAAAAACATTAAAAATATGTCTTCCAGGGTTCTAATAAACAACAGACAAACATCTCCAAAGCTGTTAGAGACACATGCACACATGCTATTATCCCACCTTGGAAGAAGGGGAAAAAAGAGATCTTTTCCAAATCACTCCGATGAGATTTTTATTATTATTATTTCTTATTAAACTTTTTATGCTGCCATCTCCTGCAGTCTTTCAGTGGTTTCCAATAAAAATTAAAATGAAAACTCAAATGTTCAGAACACCTGGATTTCGGTTAGGATCAGGTGAAATATTTCTCTTGTGTTTCTCTCCCTCTTTGGCCTAGCATTAATTTTAACATGGCTTTAGCTTCTCTCTCTCCTTCCCTTCTTGAAGTCAGGAAAGGCAGAGATGAAAATGCCATGAAAGAATGAAATTGTGACACCTCATCTTCACTTAAGTGAAGTCAGTTTTGCCCCATTTTATGACCTTTCTCGCCAGAGTTGTTAAGTGAATCACTGGAGTTCTTAAGTTACTCACACGGTTATTATGTGAATCTGGTGTTCACGATTGACTTTGCTTGTCAGAAAGTCTAAAAAGCTGATGAACACACATGACAGCTGTCAAAATGTATGAAGTAATTTAAAATATTTGCTGGAAATATAATCCAACAGAGGGGACAGTTTTTCATCTTTGATGGACAGTTAACAGAGTTAGAAAATAGTGGGACCAAGTATGTATTTTTGATACAGAAGCTTTTAAAAGTGAATGTGCAATTGAAAGCACTTTTTTTTCCTTTTGCATTTAATGGACAAACAAATGGAAACTTCTAATGGAACTTTGCTTTTATATATGATAAAAGCAGTGAGATTTTTATATGCGCAAAGGTGGAAGGACTCACAAATCCCCATAATGGAAGAAGAATGGATGGTAAGTATAATAGAATTGACAGAGATAGTGAAATTGATAACTTAGATGAAAGAAACACCTTTGACATATTTTATTTCTTCTTGGGAACTAAGTAGTGACCATTTGCCAGAAAGAAAAGGAAACGAAAAGCTGTTTTTAAGATTTGATAATTAGAGTTATACAAGAATACAGAAATGATGAAGATAAATGTTTCTCTTGGAGGTGGAGGTGCTCATCGCTGGGAGTTTCAAAATAGAGTGGACAAACATTTGACTGGAATGCTATACAATCTCCTGCCTCAGGCAGGGGGTTGGACTAGAAGGCCTCTAAGACCTCTTCTAAATGCCATGCTTAGAGTAAGAGTTTGATATACTTCTTGCTTATACTGTGTGAAAGAAAACCAGAAGTCCTATCTTCTATTTTTCTTTATATTTTTCTTTCTTTTCCCTCTTTCTTGCACTTTCACTTTATCTCTTTCCTGAACTTTTTTTAACCCTTTCTCCTGTTTATCTTTTTAACTTGGTGATATATTTGTGTATATGTATATGTGTATGTGTATGTACATGTATATCAAAATGTATACGTGTGTATGTGGCACAATTCAATCAATTTTGCAATGTTGCATTATCTTTTATAGCTCTATAATTCATATGTCCATCCATCCATCCATCCATCCATCCATCCATCCATGTCTATTTGTCTGTCTAATTATTTATTTATTTTATTTATTAGAGTTGGAAAGGACCTTGCAGGTCATCTAGTCCAACCCCCTGTTCAGGCAGGAGTCCCTACACCATTTTGGACAAATGGCAGTCCAATCTCCCCTTGAAGTCCTAAGTGTTGGAGCTCTCACAACCTCCGCAGTCAAGCTGTTCCACTGGTTGATTGCTCTCACCGTCAGAAAGTTCCTCCTTATTTCCAGTTTGAATCTCTCCTTGGTCAGCTTCCATCCATTATTCCTTGTCTGGCCTTCTGGTGCTTTGGAAAACAGCCTGACCCCCCTCCTCTCTGTGCCCCTCAAGTATTGGAAGACTGCTATCATGTCTCCCCTGGTCCTCCTCTTTGCCAGACTGGCCATGCCCAATTCCCGCAACCGCTCTTCGTACGTTTTATTTTACAATCCCCTTATCATCTTGGTTGCTCTCTTGTGCACTTTCTCTAGTTTCAATGTCTTTTTTGTACTGTGGTGACCAAAACTGAATGCAATACTCTAGGTGTGGTCTAACTAAAGCTTTATAGAATGGTATTAATATCTCCTTAGTCCTAGATTGTATCACTCTGTTAATGCAACTCAGGATTCTATTGGCCTTTTTGGCTGCCGCTGCACATTGCTGGCTCATATTTAGTTGGTTGTCCATCAAGACTCCAAGATCCCTCTTACAGTCACTGCTATTGAATGTGGTTTCATCCAGTTTATATGTCTGTCTTTGATTTCTCTTACCTGGATGTAAGATTTTACTTTTCTCTGTGTTGAATTTCATTTTATTTGATTGGGCCCAGTGCACAAGTCTGTCAAGATCCATCTGGATCCTGTACCTCTCTTCATCTGGATTTTCTATTTCTATTTTCTTTCCCCCATCCTATCTTAAAGGACAATCCAGTCATTCTTGGAATGCTATATTATCTTTTTTATAGCTGTTTCTAGATATTCAAATTAACTCAGCCTCCCACAGCACGATTTCTGGCAGCATCGGATTCTAAAGCTTATTAAATCTGCTTATGTGTTTAGGAAGTCCGGAAAAGAAGCTATAATAACCAATCAATACAACTTATTAAATAATATTTCACTTAATGGCACCCAGGGCAATCAAATAATCACTTTAGCATTCAGTGGTTAGAAATAACCATTGGCAGACTGACATGGAACATCTAGACTAAAAGCATCTGCAGAATACAAGACCAAGGCCACTCGAGGGGCAAATAGGAAGATTTATTTTTTTAAAGGAAAGGGCAACCTTGAAAGATGGAATTGGCTTTTTTCTCTTTATTCGGTTTTGCAAAGGCTGAGTTTATGGAAGAACTTTAACAAAGGGGATCAGGGAGCAAAAGCGTTTAGCTGTCTCTGTTCCTGGCTGAGGTGTGATGGGAATTAACCCACTACTAACCAGAGCATACACCACTTTCGACAGACCAATCCTCGAATTCAGCTCAACTATCTGGAACTCATACTGCATTTCGTAAATAAACTACAAAATGTCCAGAGATACTTTAGTAGAAGAGCCCTCCACTCCTCCACCCTCAACAGAATATCCTACACTTACAATCCTAGGCTTAGAAAGCTTAGAACAACTTCACCTTAAACACAATCTAAGCATAGCCCATAAAATCATCTGCTACAACGTCCTTGAACATCCTTCCTGTCAACAACTACTTCATCTTCAACCACAACAAAACATGAGCACACAACAGATACAAACTTAAAGTAAACTGCTCTAAACTCGACTGCAGAAAATACAAATTTAGTAACCGAGTAGTTGATATATGGAACTCACTACCTGACTCTGTAGTATCGTCACCTAACCTCCAAAACTTTACCTTTAGATTATCCACTCTTGACCTCCCTCAATTCCTAAGAGGTTAGTAAGGCATAAGTGCACCAGCGTGCCTTCCATCCCCTGACCTAATGTTTCTCTCTTACTAGTATCATGTATATAAACATTGTTATATCTTTGTATCCCACTAATACGTACTTGACAAAACAAATAAATAAAATATATAAATAAACTATGACTAGAGGACAAAAAAGAAGTTAGCTTCACCTTTTATGAGAACAAAATGGAGAAAGAAGGCAGATCGTTTTACTAAGCAGGAAATCTTTTCCTTTGCTTGCTCAAATGGATGAAAGTCCTTTTTATCCTCTCCTTGAAGAATTGGGCAAGTTCTTTTTTTTTTTTAAAGGTAGGATTCTAACATCAGGTTTAGGGGAGTCATCTTAGATGCCTTAGATGTCAAGAGAGCAGGGAGAAAAAGAAATGATTGTTTTATTGAGGTCCGGCAACTAAGAGGATAAAAACTTTGGAGGCTAAATTGAATGTTGAGGGAGCTAAGTACACTGTTGTGGCCTGCCAAAAGCCCGTGCAGCTGATAACAGATCCTGTTCAAGAGGAGACTGACTTGGTGATGTGCCTGTGCAGCTGGCACCTGAGTCAGATGGGGGAGGGGGATGGCGAGGACTCGGTGCCAGAGGCAGAGGTTCAGCCAGGGCCTTCGGAACCTCCAGCAACTCACAGCAGTGTTGAGGAAGAAGGGGTTTGATGCCAGAGCATGCAGGGCTGCCAAGAGACAGGAATGGTTACTCCAGAGGAGGTCTCCTCAGGAGTAAGACTGGGGGCTAATTGGCCATGCCCCTAGTCTACTTAAGGTTTATTTACTGTTAATAATTGATCCTGAACAGAAACTATCCACCACTTCATTGTTTTTGTAGTCAATTCTAAAACTGGCTGCTGTACCACTTGCCATTACTGTGGTATTCTTTATATTTAAACTTACCCCCCCTTTCTTTCACTCTGCCATTGACCTTCTTAGATCCTGTCTTTCTTTCATTTGCATCTTCAGCCAGCAGAGTGAAATATTAGGAGGAGTTGATCTTTTGTGATCAGCTTACATAAATTGAGTCTAATTTCAGCGAATGCATCTTTCTTGGTACTTTGTAAATTAATGAGTGTCATAACTTTACTTTAAACTCGTGGACTCCTTGTGCGCAACCCTTCAGAGTTCAGCTGGATATTATGGATACTCTTTACAAAATAGCATTTTTCAGCGTGAACTTTTCTGAGATGATGAATATCTTGAGAGACAGACACAAATCACATCTGTAAATTCTCCAACTTGGGTTTTAGCCATAGAAAAAAACTGGGCCAAGTAATTTCATTTAATATCTGATGAGTATGAGTTATGGATCACCTTTAACAGTGGAGGTAAAACTTAGTGTACACCCACCCCTTCTCTCTCTGTCTCTCTGTCTTTCTCTCTCTGTCTTTCTCGTCTCTCTGTCTCCCTCTCTGTCTGTCTCTGTCTCTGTCTGTCTCTCTCTCTCTCTCTGTGTGTGTCTCTCTCTCTGTCTCTCTCTCTCTGTCTCTCTCTGTCTCTCTCTCTCCCTCCTTTCCTAAGTCTGTTTCTTTCTTGACAGAGAGAGAGTGTGTGTATGCATGTGTATACTCCTTCCCATATTTAGGTATACTAGGTGACTTGACAGAAAAACATTTAAACTTTCCCTGCCTTCGATATGGCTCCTGGAGGGGCCAAGAGGCAAAAAGGATGCAGCATGCTCCCTCCCATATTTGGGTATACCAGCATGATTCAACAACAACAAAAAAACAACAACAACAACCATATAACTCTTCCCTGGTATAAATTGAAACAAGCAGGAGAACCTATGGCCTAGAGGTTAAAGCTACTGCCTTACAAGCAGACTCAAATCCCGGTAAGGGTGTGGCTAGCTGATGAGAGCAAAATAGCTTGAAATAGATCTATACTAGTCTCCCTTCCTTTTCATTATCAGTAAAAATATTTTTTATTTATTTATTTATTAATAGAGTTGAAAGGGACCGTTAGGTCATCGAGTCCAACCCCCTGCCTGAGCAGGACCCTACAGCACCCGAGCCAATTGGAAGTCCAATCTCCTCTTGAAGGTGTCCAGAGTTGGGGAGTTCACCACCTCCCCTGGCAGGCAGTTCCATTGGTTGATCGCTCTGACCATCAGGAAGTTCTTCCTTATTTCCAGGTTGAATCTCTCCTTGGTCAGCTTCCAACCATTGTTCCTCGTCTGGCCCTCTGGTGCCCTGGGGAATAAAGAGACCTCCTCCTTACCGTGGCAACTCCTCAAGTATCTGTAAACTGCTATCATGTCCCCTCTAGACCTTCTTTTTTCTAGGCTGTCCATGCCCAGTTCTCTCAATCTCTCTTCGTAAGTCTTGGTTTCGAGTCCCCTAATCATTTTGATTGCTCTTTTTTGCACCTTCTCCAGAGTTTTGATGTCTTTTTTGTAGTGAGGTGACCAAAATTGGACTCCAGGTGGGGTCTGACCAGGGCATAGTAGAGTGGTATTAGTACTTCCCTGGTCTTGGAGCGTATTCCTCTGTTGATGCAGCTTAGGATTGAGTTGGCTTTTTTGGCTGCTGCTGCACATTGCTGACTCATGTTTAGTTGATTGTCCACCAAGACTCCAAGATCTCTTTCGCAGTCACTACTGCTGAGTGGCTGTATGTATGTCTAGGGTTCTTTTTGCCGAGGTGGAGGACTCTGCATTTGTCGGTGTTGAACCTCATTTTGTTGGTATGGGCCCACTGTGATAGTCTGTCTAGGTCTTCTTGTACTCTGAGTCTGTCCTCAAGGGTGTTGGCTACCCCCGCCAGCTTGGTGTCATCTGCAAATTTTATTAGTTCCCCTTTTATTCCCTCGTCCAGGTCGTTGATGAAGATGTTAAAGAGTACAGGACCCAGGACAGAGCCCTGTGGTACTCCACTGTCTACTTTTTTCCATGTGGATTTGGTGCCGTTGAGGACAACTCGTTGGGTGCGGTTGGTCAGCCAACTGTTTATCCATCTACATGTGTAGTAATCTACTCCATTTTTTTCTAGTTTGTGGATTAGGAGATTGTGGTCGACTTTATCGAAAGCCTTACTGAAGTCCAAGTATATGAGGTCCACTGAGTTGCGTTGGTCAACTGACTTGGTTATGGTGTTGAAAAATGATATGAGATTGGTTTCGCATGATTTGTTTCTGATGAATCCGTGCTGGCTATTGGATATGATCTTGTTTGTTTTTAGGAGGTGGGTAAGTTGTTTTTTGATTATTTTCTCCAGTATTTTTCCAGGTATAGAGGTCAGACTGATTGGTCTGTAGTTACCTGGGTCGGTCTTTTTGCCTTTTTTGTGGATGGGGACTACGATATGTTATACATGAGCCGAGATGGCACAGAGGGTTGAGTGCAGTACTTCAGCCACTAAAGCTGACTGCTAGATCTGCAGGTCAGCAGTTGAAATCTCATTACTGGCTCAAGGTTGATTCAGCCTTCCATCTTTCCAAGGTGGGTAAAATGAGGACCCGGATTTTGGGGGTAATATTCTGGCGCTGTTAAAAAGTGCTATTGCTAACATGTTGTAAACCGCCCTGAGTCTAAGGAGAAGGGCGGCATAAATTTATTTATTTATTGGATTTGTATGCTGCCCCTCTCCATAGACTCAGGGCGACTAACAACAGTAATAAAAACAGCATATAACAATCAAATATTAAAACAGTTAAAAACCCTTATTATAAAACCAAACATACAGACAGACGGACATACCATGCATAAAATTGTAAATGCCTAGGGGAAAAGAGTATCTCAGTTCCCCCATGCCTGGCGGCATAGGTGGGTTTTAAGAAGCTTACGAAAGGCAAGGAGGGTGGGGGCAATTCTAATCTCTGGGGGAAGTTGGTTCCAGAGGGCCGGGACCGCCACAGAGAACGTTCTTCCCCTGGGTCCCGCTAAGTGACATTGTTTAGTTGACAGGACCCGGAGAAGACCCACTCTGTGGGACCTAACTGGTTGCTGGGATTCATGCAGCAGAAGGCGGTCCCTGAGATAATCTGGTCCGGTGCCATGAAGGGCTTTATAGGTCATAACCAACACTTTGAATTGTGACCGGAAACTGATCGGCAACCAATGCAGACTGCAGAGTGTTGGTGTAACATGGGCATATTTGGGAAAGCCCATGATTGCTCTCGCAGCTGCATTCTGCACAACCTGAAGTTTCCGAACACTTTTCAAAGGTAGCCCCATGTAGAGAGCATTACATAAATAAATTGAATTAAATAAATAAATACATCTATATACATACACATAGACAAACATACATACACATACTATTATTATTATTATTAATTAGATTTGTATGCCGCCCCTCTCTGAGGACTTGGAGCGGCTCACAACAGCACGTATACTTTTCTTCCAAACATATTGAATTATTAGTTATCACAAAGACATTCTCTGGTCACCCCCAATTATTTATTTATTATTATTATTGTTTATTAATTTGACTTCTATGCCACCCAATCCCGTAGGATTCATGGCAGCTTACAACAATATAAAACACAACAAAATACAATAATAAAAGAAGTAAATATTAATACTACTCATCAGTATGGTCCCCATATTTATAAATATGAAGACCATACTGATGTGTTATGTTTATTACTTTTTAAGGGATGCTAGGTTGCCAAATAACTTCACCAAAATTCTGTTACTTCACAAAACCTTTTAATTAGACATATCCTTTTATTGTCCTATTCTTTTTTCCTCTAAAAAAAACAAATTGTTATTTCAACTATATTTTGTTTTTGCTGTAAAAGCTGTTCAAAGACCATGATAAAGACATCTGAAAAATGACTATGAGTGCCTTCTCAAATGCTTGATAAAAATCTATACATCTTATTTCCAATCCTGATGGCATCTAAATTCCATTTCCAGGATGCTTAGCTACGGTCAGGCTAATTGGCATGCTTACCAAGGAGTACTTGAAGCCAATTTAAAACATCTCTAGTTTGCCTATGCTCCATATAGCCTTCATGACTTCTAAGCAGGCATGCGTCCAGTTGTGTCATAACATTCACAGAACACAGGGCAAGGCGTGAATTTTGACTGGTGCTTCTGAGTGAAACTCCAACTCTACATGAAGTCCTAAACTTGGTATGAAGGCGGAAAATGTCAGGCGCCAAGGAAATCAGCAGATTAAGCAGTTCAGATGCGTATAATGATGTATTGCAATCTTAAGCTCTCTACAAGAATCTGGCCAACTAATGGTTAAAGGAAATGAGTGGGAGATAAGAGAGGCATTCAAAGTAGGTTGGATTTAGCTCTCTTGTGGGTGTGTAAGGACTCATCAATAATAACAAGTTTGACCCATCCCTTGAGTTCTCCCTGGCCATCTCCTACAGAAAGCTCTATAACCAACAACAA